>NW_024733628.1:0-27203 GCF_018991925.1 Homarus americanus | reverse complement strand
TCCCACCACCTACTGTACACTCCATTGTCCCACCACCTACTGCACACCTCCACTGTCCCTCCACCTACTGCACACCTCCATTGTCCCACCACCTACCGTACACCTCCATTGTCCCACCACCTACTGTACACCTTCCATTGTCCCTATACCTACTGTACACCTTCCATTGTCCCTCTACCTACTGTACACCTTCCATTGTCCCACCACCCACTGTACACCTTCCATTGTCCCACCACAATCTACCGTACACCTCCATTGTCCCTCCACCCACGCACCCTTCCATTGTCCCTCTCACCCACTGTACACCCTCCTACTGTCCCACCACCTACTGCAGCACCTCCATTGTCCCCTCTACCTCACTGTACACCCTTCCATTGTTCCACCACCTACTGTACACCTTCCATTGTCCCTCTACCTACTGCACACCTTCCATTGTCCCTCACCTACTGTACACCTTCCATTGTTCCTCTACCCACTGCACCTTCCATTGTCTCTCCACCTACTGTACACCTTCCATTGTCCCACCACCTACTGTACACTTCCATTGTCCTCTACCACTGTACACCTTCCATTGTCCCACCACCTACTGTACACCTTCCATTGATCCCTCACCACTGCACATACCTTCCATTGTCCCATCACCTACTGCACACCCTTCCATTGTCCCTCTACTCATTGCAATAACTCCATTGTCCCACCACCACTGTACACCTTCCATTGATCCCTTCACTCACTGTACACCTTCCATTGTCCCTCTACCTACTGTTCACCTTCCATTGTCCCTCCAATCTACTGTACACCTCCATTGTCCCACTACCTACTGTACACCTCCATTGTCCCTCTACCCACTGTACACCTTCCATTGTCCCACCACCTACTGTGTACACCTTCCATTGATCCCTTCACCACTGCATGCCCCTCCATTGTCCCACCACTACTGTACACCTTCCATTGTCCCTCTCTCCACCCACTGTACACCTTCCATTGTCCCACTACCTACTGTACACCTTCCATTGATCCCTCTACTCACTTGGTACAATCTTCCATTGTCCCACCACCCATTGTGTACACCTTTCATTGTCCCTCTACTCTACTGTACACCTTCCATTGTCCCACCACCACTGTACACTCCTTCCATTGATCCTCTACCTACTGTACACACCTTCCATTGTCCCTCTACCTACTGTACACCTCTTCCATTGTCCCTCCACCTACTGTACACCTTCCATTGTCCCACTACCTACTGCACACACCTTCCATTGATCCCACTCACTGTACACCTCCTCTCCATTGTCCCTCTTACCCACTGCACACCTTCCATTGTCCCTCCACCTACTGTACACCTTCCATTGTCCCTCTCTACCTACTGCACACACCTTCCATTGTCCCTCAATGCACAAAATAATCTTCCATTGTCCCACCACCTCCACTGTACACACCTTCCATTGATCCTCTACCTACTGTACACCTTCCATTGTCCCACTACCTACTGTACACCTTTCCATCATTGCCCTCTACCTACTGTACACCTTCCAATAATCCCTCCCACCCACTGTACACCTTCCATTGTCCCTCTACTTCACTGCACACCTTCCATTGTCCTCTACCTACTGTGCACCTTCCATTGATCCCTCCTCCACCTACTGTACACCTTCCATTGTCCCACTACTACTGTACACCTTCCATTGATCCTCTACCCACTGTACACCCATTGTCCCACTACCACTGCACACACCCTCCATTGTCCCTCCACCCACTGTACACCCTCTCCGTCATCCCACTACCCACTGCACACCTTCCATTGATCCCCTCTACCCACTGTACACCTTCCATTGTCCCACCACCTACTGTACACCTCTTCCATTGTCCCTCTACCTACTGTGTGTACACCTCTTCCATTGGACCCCTCTACTCACTGTACACCTTCCATTGTCCCTCTACCTACTGTACACCTCCATTGTCCCACCACCCACTGTACACCTTCCATTGTCCCACCACCTACTGTACACCTTCCATTGATCCTCTACTCACTGTACACCTTCCATTGTCCTCTAATACCTACTGTACACCTTCCATTGTCCCTCTCCACCCACTGTACACCTTCCATTGTCCCACTCACTGTACACACCTTCCATTGATCCCTCTACTCACTGTACACCCTTCCATTGTCCCTCTACCTACTGTACACCCTTCCATTGTCCCTCCACCTACTGTACACTTCCATTGTCCCTACCTACTGTACACCTTCCATTGATCCCCCACCTACTGCACACCTTCCATTGTCCCTCTACCCACTGTACACCTTCCATTGTCCCTCTACCTACTGTACACCTTCCATTGTCCCCTCCACCTACTGCACACCTTCCATTGTCCCCAACGTGTACACCTTCCATTGTCCCTCTGCCCACTGTACACTCCATTGTCCCAATTACCCACTGTACACCTTCCATTGATCCTCACTCACTGTACACCTTCCATTGTCCCTCTACCTACTGTACACCTTCCATTGATCCTCCACCTACTGTACACCTCTCCATTGTCCCCAATTACCTACTGTACACACCTTCCATTGATCCTCTACTCACTGTGGCACTTCCATTGTTACTTCACCTACTGCACCTTCCATTGATTCCCACCACTGTACACCTTCCATTGTCCCACTACTCACTGTACACCTTCCATTGTCCCTCTACCTACTGTACATCTCTATTGTCCTCTACCTACTGCACACCTTCCATTGTCCCTCCACCCACTGCACCTTCCATTGTCCCTCTACCTACTGTACACCTTCCACGTCCCTCCACTCATTGCACACCTTCCATTGATCCTCTCACTCACTGTACACCTCCATTGTCCCTCTCTCACCTACTGTACACCTTCCATTGATCCTCTACCACTGCACACCTTCCATTGTCCTCTCTACCTACTGTACACCTTCCATTGTCCCACCACTACTGCACACTCCTTCCATTGTCCCACTACCACTGTACACCTTCCATTGTCCCACCACCTACTGTACACCTTCCATTGTCCTGCACCACCTACTGTACACCTTCCATTGTCCCTCCACTCACTGTACACCTTCCATTGATCTCCACCCACTGTACACCTCCTTTCCATTGTCCTAATTACCCACTGCACACCTTCCATTTCTGTCCCATCACCTACTGTACACCTTCCATTGATCCTCCACCCACTGTACACCCATTGTCCCTCCACCCACTGTACACCTTCCATTGATCCCTCCACCACTGTACACCTTCCATTGTCCCACCACCCACTGTACACCTTCCATTGTCCCACCACCTACTGTGTACACCTTCCATTGTCCCTCCACCCACTGTACACCTTCCATTGATCCCCTCCAACCTACTGTACACCTTCCATTGTCCCCTCCACCTACTGTACACCTTCCATTGATCCTCCACCTACTGTACACCTTCCATTGTCCCACCACCTACTGTGTACACCTTCCATTGTCCCTCTACCTAACAACACCTTCCATTGTCCCTCCACCTACTGTACACCTTCCATTGATCCCTCTACCTACTGTACACCTTCCATTGATCCTCTCAATTCACTGTACACCTTCCATTGTCCCTCTACCCACGTACACCTTCCATTATCCCCACTCACTGTACACCTTCCATTGTCCCTCTACCTACTGTACACCTCTTCCTTTGATCCTCTACCTACTGTACACCTTCCATTGTCCCCCACCTACTGCACCTTCCATTGATCCTCTACCTACTGCAATAATCTTCCATTGTCCTCTACCCATCATTGCACACCTTCCATTGATCCACTACCCACTGCACACCTTCCATTGTCTTCCACCTACTGTACACCTCCATTGTCCCCTCCACCTACTGTACACCTTCATTGTCCCTCTACCTACTGTACACCTCCATTGTCCCCTTCACCTACTGTACACCTTCCATTGTCCCACTACCTACTGTACACCTTCCATTGATCTCACCATTGCACACCTCCATTGTCCCACTACTTCATTGCACACCTTCCATTGTCCCTCACTTCCACTGTACACCTTCCATTGTCCCTCCACCTACTGTACACCTTCCATTGTCCCTCTACCTACTGTACACCTTCCATTGTCCCTCTACCTACTGTACACCTTCCATTGGATCCTCCACCTACTGCACACCCTCCATTGTCCCACCACCACTGTACACCTTCCATTGATCCCTCTACTCACTGTACACCTCCATTGTCCCACCACTCCACTGTACACCTTCCATTGTCCCCTCCACCCACTGTACACCTCCATTGTCCCACACTCACTGTACACCTTCCATTGATCCCACTCACTGTACACCTTCCATTGTCCCACCACCCACTGTACACCTTCCATTGTCCTCTCACCTACTGCACACCCTTCCATTGTCCCACCACCCACTGTACACCTTCCATTGATCCCTCTACCACTGGGTACACCTTCCATTGTCCCTCTACCTACTGTACACCTTCCATTGTCCCTCCACCTACTGCACACCTCCTTCCACTGTCCCACCACCCACTGCACACCTTCCATTGATCCTCTACCCACTGTACACCTTCCATTGTCCCTTCTACCTCTACTGTGGGTTACACCTTCCATTGTCCCTCCACCTACTGTACACCTCCATTGTCCCTCTACCTACTGTACACCTTCCATTGATCCCCACCACTGCACACCTTCCATTGTCCCTCTCCACTCTACTGTACACCTCCACTGTCCCTCCACCCACTGTACACCTTCCATTGTCCTCTACCTACTGTACACCTTCCATCATCCCTCCACCTACTGTACACCTTCCATTGTCCCACTACCCACTGCACCTTCCATTGATCCCCCTCACCTACTGCACACCCTTCCATTGTCCCACTACCTACTGTACACCTTCCATTGTCCCTCTACCCACTGTACACCTTCCATTGTCCCACTACCTACTGTACACCTTCCATTGTCCCTCCACCTACTGTACACCTTCCATTGTCCCTCTACTCACTGTACACCCTTCCATTGTCCCTCTACCTACTGTACACCTTCCATTGATCCTCTACCCACTGCACACACACCTTCCATTGTCCCTCTACCTACTGCACCTTCCATTGTCCCTCCACCTACTGTACACCTTCCATTGTCCCACCACCTACTGTACACACCTTCCATCAGTCCCACTACCACTTGTACACCTTCCATTGATCCTTCATCGCACGTATGTCTTCCATTGTCCCTCCCTCTCACCTACTGTACACCTCCATTGATCCCCACCTACTGTACACACCTTCCATTGATCCCTCTACCTACTGCAGCACTTCCCATTGATCCCTCTACCCATCGTACACCTTCCATTGTCCCTCTACCTCCACTGTGGCACCTCTCCATTGTCCCTCTACCCCACTGTACACCTTTCCATTGTCCTGTCTACCTACTGTACACCTTCCATTGATCCTCCACCCACTGCACCTTCCATTGTCCCTCTACCTACTTTGCACACCTTCCATTCCTCTACCTACTGTACACCTTCCATTGTCCCACCACCCACTGTACACCTCCATTGATCCCCTACCCACTGTACACCTTCCATTGTCCCTCTCTACCCACTGTACACCTCCATTGTCCTCCTCCACCCACTGCACACCTTCCATTGTCCCTCTACCACTGTACACACCCTTCCATTGTCCCACCACCTGCCTGTACACCTTCCATTGTCCCTCTACCTACTGCAATAATCTTCCATTGTCCCTTCAATACCTACTGTACACCTTCCATTGTCCCACTACCCACTGTACACCTCCATTGTCCTCTACTCACACCTTCCATCACTGTCCCACTACTCATCAAGCACCTCCCATTGTCCCTCTACCTACTGCATTGTCTTCCATTGTCCCAATTACCACTGTACACCTTCCATTGTCCTCCACCTCACTGTACACCCTCTTCCATTGTCCCTCTACCCACTGCACACCTCCATTGTCCCTCTACCTACTGTACACCTTCATTGTCCCACCACCATCAGGTACACCTTCCATTGTCCTAATTACCCACTGCACACACCCTTCCATTGTCCCACTACCTACTGTGGCTACTCCATTGTCCCACCTGCCCACTGCACACCTTCCATTGTCCCACTACTCACTGTACACCTCCGCTGTCCCTCTACCTACTGCACACCTTCCATTGTCCCTCTACCCACTGTACACCTTCCATTGTCCCACCCACCTACTGTACACCTTCCATTGTCCCTCCACCTACCGTACACCCTCCATTGTCCCCACTACCTACCGTACACCTTCCGCTGTCCCTCTACCCACTGCACACCCTCCATTGTCCCTCTACCTACTGTACACCTTCCATTGTCCCGCACCACCCACTGCACACCCTCCATTGTCCCTCCACCCACTGTACACCTTCCATTGCTGTCCCTCTACCCACTGTACACCTCCATTGTCCCACCACCCACTGCAGGTACACCTTCCATTGTCCCTCTACCTACTGTACACCTCCCACCACCCACTGTACACCTTCCATTGTCCCACCACTACCTACTGTACACCTTCCATTGTCCCACCACTCACTGTACACCTTCCATTGTCCCTTCTACTCACTGTACACCTCCATTGTCCCACCACCACTGTACACCCTTCCATTGTCCCACCACCACTGTACACCTTCCATTGTCCCACCTCACCTACTGTGGGCCACCTTCCATTGTCCCACCACCTACTGTACACCTCCTTCCATTGTCCCACCACCATCACACCTTCCATTGTCCCACCACCTACTGTACACCTTCCATTGTCCCACCACCTACTGTACACCTTCCATTGTCTCACCACCTACTGTACACCTTCCATTGTCCCGTTATGGTAAACTAACAGCTTATAGTGGAGAAGAGTGACAGAACAGTGAAGGTGACCTGTCCACACCAACAGCTGTTATTCTTCATGAGATAATTAATCAATACACCTGTATAGTTCTCTCTCTCTCTCTCATCCCTTCTCTCACTGTCTCCTGTCTCTCTCTAATGAATTCTCTTTTCTTTCTACCTTGTGAGTTTGTTTCTCTCTCTCCTTTGTTTTCACTTGGTCATGTTTTTCATTATTTAGTTATTGTCATATTATTTTGGCTATTTTGTTTCTTATATTTTTATTGGCTATATTTTTTGGCTATATTGTTTTGCTATCTGTTTGGCTATATTGTTTGGCTATCTTGTTTGGCTATCTTGTTTATTTTTTTCTGTGATTTACGTGTGTTATTATGTGCATATATATAAGTGGACTAATCCTTCAGCTACACACACCAGTTTATTCCACCTGAAGCTTTGCTTTTGTTCGGTTAGGTTAGGGGAGGTTATCTTTCCTGACATTATATAAACAAGTCAATACTGTGGGTCTGATGACCGTCCAGTAGTCTAGTGTCAGTATGACTTGGTCGCGGGCGTGTTACTAGGCGCAGGTGATGACGTGATAGTAATTGCAAAGTGATCGTTCGTGCCCAGTGAAAGTTTGAACACTCGGTGGCGGCTGGAGTACAGCGAATGAGGGTGGAGTCCGTACACTTGCATCGTTTTCCAGCATAAATAAATTGTTAATTATTGCCTTCCTAAAAACCATCGACATGGGACCAGGTTTGTTCCACTCTACGAATTTTTTGCGATTTTTCACAAGTTTTGATAACAGTTTGTGCCTTTCGGCTGCACCAGAACACACACACACATTAGTCCTATAGTATACTAGATAGCACCATTACACGTGTGGTGTCCAAGCTCTTAACACACCCCAATATGGTCCAGCCACCACGCGCTCCTCTATGGTGTGTTGTACCACTTGGTGTTGTCTACTGTATGGTCGCCCTATGTATTAACCTTTTAAAAAATAAATTCTGGAAACACGAGGGTTTTATTGAGTCAAGAGCTGCCTCTGCCCTGTAAAGGGTTAGAGACTGTCCAAAGGGGCCACCAGACTGGTGCCTGCACTGGCACCTCAATTACCCAGGAGATTAAGCGCCTGCAACTGCCTAGCTTATACTACAGACGGGCAGGGGAGCCTAGTTGAGGTGTATAAACACCTCAAAGGCACTACTCGGTCGAGTGTCCTGACCTGGGCTGGCGGACGCTCGCCCCACAAGGGGTCACAGGCTCAAGGTTGAAGAAGCCACAAGTCCAGGAAACTGTGAGGCAAACTTTTCGGGAGAAGAATGGGAACTGTTGGAACAACCTGCCAGAGAGTGTTGTGACGGCACCGAGTGTGAGCTGTTTTAAGACCAGACTTGACCAACACTGGGCAGGTTGGGTTAGATTAGGTTCGCGGTTTGGGTCACTAATCTTGAGGTAAGGTTGGGTTGAGACTAGGTTAGGTTTGGTTAAATTAGGGTTAAGTCTTGTTAGATTAGCGTTCTGTTTGTGTGTTATCTTGACACGACATCAATTACCGTGCTTACTATAGCTGGAGGACAACAGTGTCAGCGACCATCACCGCCACATCACCAGGGGGTAAAGACCTGGTAACACGTTCTGTAGGTTATCCTGAAAGAAGTCGTCACTACACAACCCTATCATTTGACTTTTTGCGTAACGACAGGTTTGGCTGATGTTAATAAACGGGTGTGTGGTGAGATGATTTTATTTCTTGACAGACATTGTGTGTTTGTCTACGGTGTTGTGTGTGTGTGGGGGGTGTAACAGGTGATAGAACGAATAATAAAGGTCATACTACCAATTCAAGTAAGGACAGGTGAAAGCTTATGTTCCCACGTGTATACATGTACATCAAATGACTCTCTTCACAGCTTGCAAACACAAATCAATACCATATGTACCACAGAGAGTACATGTTCTATCTAGAGTACATGATCTAGAGTACATGATCTATCTTGAGTACATGATCTATCTTGAGTACATGATCTATCTTGAGTACATGATCTATCTTGAGTACATGATCTATCTTGAGTACATGATCTATCTTGAGTACATGATCTATCTTGAGTACATGATCTATCTAGAGTACATGATCTATCTTGAGTACATGATCTATCTTGAGTACATGATCTATCTTTAGTACATGATCTATCTTGAGTACAGATCTATCTTGAGTACATGATCTATCTTTTAGTACATGATCTATCTTGAGTTTTGAATTGAATTGAACAGTTTATTTAATAATAAAACACAGATACAGAGTGGATAATAATAATAATATTAACATGGCTGAGCCAAGTGATATATGACATTTAGTATCATGTGGAATAGTACAATAGAATGGTGGTAATAAGAACATCTCTTAATGTTACCACGGTTATCACTTCAATATTTATTTATTTTATTTATTTATTATCATTTTTTTAGTTTATTTATTTATTTATATATACATAAATTACAGTGGAATTGAAAAACATAAGTATAATGGGGGAGCAGTACAACCTGGGGTGTACAGTAATAAGGTTGAACAAGAGGACAGAGCTGTCAGGATTATGTCTAGTTGGCAATTATGTTTATTGCAATGGTAATTACTTATCTATTTACATGATAATTTCCGATAAAACGGTTTTGATGGTACAATAAAAGCAGGTACTGTAAATATAGTAAGTGTTACAAGAAATATTAATACTTAGACAATAGATATTTTTTAAGAGATGATTTAAAGGAAGGGAGCGTAGTCTTTGCTGGGATGTGTGAGGGTAAGTTGTTCCACACCTTCACACTGTGATATTTTATGGAGGTCTAGAACTGAGAGGAGCGCATGGGGGGTGGTCTTAGTAGCTCTGGGTGCCTTAAGTTGTATCTCTGATTATTCCGGAACTGGAAATAATTATTGTCAAGCAAGTGATTGATAGATTTGTAAACAAAGAGGGCACAGCAGTAGGTGTTAATATCTTCGAATTTTAACATTTTCAATTTCGCAAATTTTTTGTTTGTGTGATCTGTTAAGTAGGTCATTGTCCGTACAACTCTCTTTTGTGCAGTAATCAGGGATTGTGTTTTTGGAGAGCCAGAGGCCCCCCATAGTGTGTGACAGTGTATCAGGTGTTGGTAAGCAAGATCATGATAGATTTCTTTCCTTGCTGTGAGAGTGAGTGACTGTCGAGTGTGACACATGATACCGCACTGTTTGTTGACCTTACTGTGAATGGCTTGTATGTGGTTTCTCCAGTTAAGTTTCTCATCAACAATAATTCCGAGGAATTTAGTTCGCGTTTGAGGACTGTATTACCAAGGTACAGGGGGTCCAAGTTGGGGGGTAAGTTTTTCCTTCTGTGAAAGATCGTGTAGTGGGTTTTCTCAAGGTTTAAGGTCAGTTTATTACGTATTACCCAGGTCCCGACTTTAGTCAATTCAGTGTTCATAGTTCTCATCAAGGAATGGAGGTCTGAGTTGCTGGCATAGAGATGACTATCGTCTGCAAATAAGTTGTATTTTATGAGTGAGATTGGTGATTATTATAGCAGACATACTGCATCTTGTTGGACAGATATGAGGTAAACCAATTGTGGGACAGGCCCCTAACGCCGTAATGTTCAAGCTTTGAAAGGAGGATGGTATGGTCGACAGTATCGAAGGCTTTAGAGAGGTCCAAGAATATACCGACTGTGAACTGACTGTCATCAAAGGAATTTAAGATGTCATTAGTAAAGGATAGCAGAGCACTCTCAGTCGAGCTTCTAGCTCTAAATCCAAACTGGGAGTCTGTAAAGATGTCATTGGCATTGCAGAAGGAATTTAGTCTACTACATGCTAGCTTTTCCAGTATCTTACTCAAGGCTGGGAGGACTGTTATGGGGCGGTAGTTCTTGAAGAGACCTTTGTCCCCAGATTTTTTATATGCCGGGTGGACTTTAGCAATTTTCAGTTTATCCGGAAAGACACCACTAGTGAAGGAGGAGTTACAAATGTGGAGGAGAACAGGTAGTAATAAGTGGGCCACTTTCTTAATGATGCTCATTGGTATATTGTCTTCGCCTGCTGCTGCATCTTTGGACATTTTTATGATGGCCAGTAATTCATCTGCTGTGACAGGGGATAAGAACAGCTCATTTTGCTGTCTGTTTTGCAGGTAGGCTCTAAATTCCTCATGGTGATCAGGGATGCTCTCTGCAAGATTTTTGCCAACATTAATAAAATATTCATTCATTTCATTGAAGTGGTTGGCAATGAGGGAGGGTTCCGTTACAACTGAATCATTTATCATAAAAACTGAGTGGGGGGCCGAAGGCTGAGTGTTCCTGTTCTGAATAGAATTTATGACTTTCCATTTCTAACTGCTTGAGTTACTCTATTTCTGATACTTCGGTAAGCATCACCGAAAGTTATGGGTCTTTTTGCAAATTTCTTTTGGAGTTTGTGTTTTTCTTTTATCATTATCTTCATTTCGCTTGTGATATAGGGTTTGGAAATGGATACAGTTTTCACTGACTTAGTCTTGAGCGGGAAGCATTTATCAAGGCAAGCATTGAAGATGCTAGAGAAGTTGCAGCTGTTCACGTTAGGGTTGTTGGAGGTATTGACAAGATCCCAGTTAGCATTCATTAGGTTGTTCTGAGACAGGTGCAGTAGTTTCTGTATTGTATTGAGACTCTACTTGACCCTTCAGGTCTTGTGGCTGTTTTATACATGGCAAAAACTGGGAAGTGATCTGAGATATTGTTATAAATAATTCCACTTGCTAGGTTGTTAGGAGTGTTGTTAGTCCAGATATGACCTATCACAGTGGCAGAGATGGCAGTTACTCTAGTGGGTTTGGTTATAGTGTTGAAGAAGAGTTTAGAATGACAGGTAGCAAGAAGGTCTAATACTGAGGAGTCGGTTTTATATTTTAATAGATCAAGGTTAAAATATCCTGTGATGTAGCAACGTTTCCTCTCTCAACTTATGATAGCGATAAGCTCTGAAAATTTATCAAGAAAATTCATTACATTAGTGTGGGGTCTTCTGTAGATTACTCCTACTAGGATATTTCGTGTGTCGTTACGTAATTCAATGAAAACACTCTCCATGTACTCCTCCTGAACCTTTAAATCACCTCATACAGAAGTGTTATACTTGCCTGCGGTGTAACTATGCTGGGTGACGCTCGTTATCTGTTACTATAAATTTTAGGTATTTCCCGAGATTCCCCAACCAGACCCCTACTACTGGCTGTCTGTAGCACACTGTTGGCAAGTACTAGGCATGTACTGGCTCTCTGTAGCACACTGTTGGCAAGTACTGGGCATGTACTGGCCCTCTATTACACACTGTTGGCAAGGACTGGGCATGTACTGGCTCTCTGTTACACACTGTTGGCAAGAACTGGGCATGTACTGGCTCTCTGTAGCACATGACAAGGGCATTAGCCATGTACTGGCTGTCTGTAGCACACTGTTGGCAAGTACTAGGCATGTACTGGCTCTCTGTAGCACACTGTTGGCAAGTACTGGGCATGTACTGGCCCTCTATTACACACTGTTGGCAAGGACTGGGCATGTACTGGCTCTCTGTTACACACTGTTGGCAAGAACTGGGCATGTACTGGCTCTCTGTTACACACTGTTGTTGGCAAGTACTTGGCATGTACTGGCTCTCTGTTACACACTGTTGGCAAGTACTAGGCTGCATTGCCTTCAATATATACACTGTTGTTGGCAAGTAGTGGGTATGTACTGGCTTTGTAGTATTACTGTTGGCGTTACTAAGTATGTACTGGTTTCTCTTGTTACACACACACTGTTGTTGGCAAGTACTGGGCATGTACTGCCTTCTGTTACACACTGTTGGCAAGAACTGCATGTACTGCCTTCTGTTACACACTGTTGGCAAGTACTGGGCATGTACTGGCTCTCTGTTACACACTGTTGGCAAGTACTGGGAATGTACTGGCTCTCTGTTACACACTGTTGGTAAGTACTGGGCATGTACTGGCTCTCTGTTACACACTGTTGGCAAGTACTGGGCATGTACTGGCTCTCTGTTACACACTGTTGGCAAGTACTGGGCATGTACTGGCTCTCTGTTATACACTGTTGGTAAGTACTGGGCATGTACTGGCTCTCTGTTACACACTGTTGGCAAGTACTGGGCATGTACTGGCTCCCTGTTACCTGTTGTTGGCAAGTTACTGGGCGTGCGGTCTACTGTTATATACACTGTTGTTGGCAAACTGCTGGATGTACTGGCTCTCTGTTACACACTGTTGTTGGCAAGTACTGGGCATGTACTGGCTCTCTGTTACACACTGTTGGCAAGTACTGGGCATGTACTATCTCTGTTACATACTGTTGGACTATAAGTGGGTATGTACTGGGCATTTACTGTCTCTGTTACTTACTGTTGGCAAGTACTGGGCATGTACTGGCTCTCTGTTACACACTGTTGGTAAGTATTGGGCATGTACTGTCTCTGTTACATTCTGTTGGCAAGTACTGGGTATGTACTGGGCATGTACTGGCTCTCTGTTACACACTGTTGGCAAGTACTGGGCATGTACTGGCTCCTGAATGTGCCTGAACCTGCTCCAGTGTTGGTCAAGTCTGGTCTTGAAACAGCTCACACTCGGGGCCAACACAACACTCTCTGGCAGGTTGTTCCAACAGTTCACAATTCTCACTCCGAAAAAGTTTGCCCTCACAGTTTTCTGGACTTGTGGCTTCTTTAACCTTGAGCTGTGACCCCTTGTGGGGCGAGCGTCCGCCAGCTCCAGGTCAGGACACTCGACTGAGTAGTGCCCTTTGAGATGTTTATACACCTCAACTAGGTCCCCCCTTGCCCGTCTGTATAAGCTAGGCAAGTTGCAGGTGCTCTGATCTCTCAGGGTAACTGGGGTGCCGTAGTGCAGGCACCAGTCTGGTGGCCCTCCTTTGGACATTTTCAATCAACTGACAGTACCTGGCATCTCTCGGGGACCAGACGGGGTGACAGTACTCCAGATGGGGAAGCACTTCACTCCTGAAGATCGTTACGAGAGACGGATCGTCTAGATATCTGAACGATCTTCTTTAAGACCTAATAGTTTAGTAGCCTGATTCACCTTCTTCTCACAATGGCCCGAGAACTTCAGCTCATTGTCAACATACACACCTTGGTCCTTCCACATTCAGTCTCAACTAGTGCAGTTTCTTCCTCCCGTTGGGACATATGATACGCCTCCTTACCGTTGGTACGCCCCAGGTACAGCTCTTACTCTTCTTGACATTGAATCTTAGCGGCCATTTCTTGGACCATTCTTGAAGCTGACAGAGATGTTTGTGCAGCTCTTCACACTCTGTTTGGTTCTTAATTTCCCGAAATAACTTGGCGTCATCCGCAAACATTTGTACGGAGGAGTGGATACAGCGTCAGGCATGTCATTAATGAAGCAAACAAACAACAGAGGACCCAATACACTGCCCTGTGGTATCCCGCTTGATGACGGGTACACATGATGATTTTTTTTACGAGGCACAGGTCATTGACCCACATCGAGGCCTGGGGGTGAAAATATAATAATAATAATAATAATAATAATAATAATAATAATAATAATAATAATAATAATAATAATAATTTTATAAAAAATAAAATAAAGAACCATAAATAAATACAAGAATGAAAATAAAATCAATAGTGAGAAACAATATACAGTATGTACGTTATGTTGTCAAAGTAAGAAAAACAATTGAGACCCTACAATCATGTGTAAATGAGGCAGAAAGACAGATCATCAACCTGGGACTTGGTCACATATGGCAGCAGGGTCTACCATTAGACACATTATGCTTCCAATATCTTCCCAGGTGGTAGTACCTCCCTGTTTGATAGCTACCTACTACCTACAATCACCCTCACACTACTTGCGATCATGCAGAAAGTCTCCAATCCACGCTAGTTTAATTCTCAGTCTTTCATGGCTCACCCTGCCTAATGAACCACTACCAAGCTGTGACAAAGAGCAAAGACCACTAACACGTCCCCTTGGCAAGATTCTCACTTTTGACAAGTTTAGGTTAAGTTAGGTAGTAACAGGAGGTTAGATTAGGTTAAGTTAAGTAAGTTAGTTTGTTATATTAAGTTAAAATTAAAGTATTTAATTATCAGGTGAAATACAGTATTGATTGATTTTCACCTAACGGCAAGTGCGTGGGAAGGAGGAACACACACACACACACACACCCAGCCACACCTCCATTACCAAACACACACACACACACACACCCAGCCACACCTCCATTACCAAACACACACACACCACACCTCCATTACCAAACACACAGCCACACCTCCATTACCAAGCACATACACACACACACACACCCAGCCACCTCCATTTACCAAACACACACACACTGGCCTCATTACCAAACACACACACACACACCCCAGCCACCTCCATTTACAAACACACACACACACACACCCAGCCACACCTCCATTACCAAACACACACACACACCCAGCCACCTCATACAAACACACACACACACACACACCCAGCCACACCTCCCATTACCAAACACACACACACACACACCCAGCCACACCTCCATTACCAAACACACACACACACACACCAGCCAGCCACACCTCCATTACAAACACACACACACACACCCAACCACCTCCATTATATACACACAGACACACACACACCCAGCCACACCTCCATTACAAACACACACACACACACACACACACCAGCCACACCTCCATTGCAAACACACACACACACACACACCCAGCCACACATAACACCTCACAACTATGATAAACACACAGACCATCACTGATGCATCTCTACACCACCACTTACCATTAGCATCCACACACCTAAACCCAGCCATACTCACACCTATTACCAATTCATTAAACCACACGACAGACACACACACTACTCTCTATCCTCACTACTTACCCTTACCACCTCACTCAGGTTGCACATCTTGTCTCTAAGCACACACATATTGCCTTACCATCACAAACACCCCTCCTGCACTCATAAAACACACGACACAACCCCGCCACTCCGTTAACAAAACACACAACAACAGCCCCACACAACAGCACGTCCATTTCCATTCAAAGAACATATATACAGACAGTTTAAACAACAAAAAGCCATACGCCATACACATGAATTCACTCAAACGAATTACAACACACAGGACACCTCCAGAAAACACACAAATAGACAACACACACACTTACACAGACACACACACAGCCCACATCTCCATTTCTGTACAGAACCAAACACACAATGGACACCTCCCACGAATAACAGTCATACCGCACTTTCCTTGAAACACACGCACACCCGCTCACAGGATCATTACACAAACAAATCTACCACACACACACACACACCCAGCCACTCATTACCACACACACACACACCCATTACCAGCTCTTACCGGCGTGAGAAGTCGTGAGTATCCAGCAGTTACCGGCCCTACCACCACCACACACCTCTTGTTCCCTTGTTAGTACTTCAGTCTTTCGTAATCATTCGTGTATACCACAGCTCCCTCAGCGCATAATGAAGCCCTCTATATAACGGACTTCTCCCTCCTTATAACGGACATTTTCCTCCATATAACGGACTTCTCCCTCCATATAACGGACTTTTTCCCTCTTTATAACGGACTTTTCCCTCCATATAACGGACTTTTCTCCATATAACGGACTTTCTCCTCCATATAACGCACTTCTCCCTCTCTTTATAACGGACTTTTTCCCTCTTTATAACGGACTTTTCCCTCCATATAACGGACTTTTCCCTCCATATAACAGACTTCTACCTCCATATAACGGACATTTCCCTCCATATAACGGACTTAAAAAGTATTGGAAAGTGTTGGGAAATGTTAAAAAAATGATGGAAAGTGTAAAATGTGTTGGGAAGTTTCAAAAAGTGTTTGTGGGTGTTAAAAAGTGTTGGAAAGTGTTAAAAAGTGTTTGTGGGTGTTAAAAAAATTGGAACTTGAGTTAATTATATATTTGGTAAAACTAAACACTAACAAATCCTCAATGTGGTGGGAAACGTGAACCTGGGACAGTGTGTTTATGTTGTCACGCGCCACCAATTGTTTACACTTACAAGGCCTGTCTACACCTACTTCAGGACCTGTGTATTGTTGTTCACACTTATGAGAGGAACTATCTATTTGTCTACATCTACAGGAGGTACTGTCTACTTGTGTACACCTACAGGAGGTACTGTCTACTTGTGTACACCTACAGGAGGTACTGTCTACTTGTGTACACCTACAGGAGGTACTGTCTATTTGTCTACATCTACAGGAGGTACTGTCTACTTGTGTACACCTACAGGAGGTACTGTCTACTTGTGTACACCTACAGGAGGTACTGTCTACTTGTGTACACCTACAGGAGGTACTGTCTACTTGTGTACACCTACAGGAGGTACTGTCTACTTGTGTACACCTACAGGAGGTACTGTCTACTTGTGTACACCTACAGGAGGTACTGTCTACTTGTGTACACCTACAGGAGGTACTGTCTACTTGTGTACACCTACAGGAGGTACTGTCTACTTGTGTACACCTACAGGAGGTGCTGTCTACTTGTGTACACCTACAGGAGGTACTGTCTACTTGTGTACACCTACAGGAGGTACTGTCTACTTGTGTACACCTACAGGAGGTACTGTCTACTTGTGTACACCTACAGGAGGTACTGTCTACTTGTGTACACCTGCAGTCGACAACATTAACTGTCATGAATGATGTTAGATATGACAGTGGATATGACAGTAGACGTGACAGTAGACGTGACAGTACACATGACAGTAGACGTAACAGTAGACGTGACAGTAGACATGATAGTAGACGTGATAGTAGACATGACAGTAGACGTGACAGTAGACGTGACAGTAGACATGATAGTAGACGTGATAGTAGACATGACAGTAGACGTGATAGTAGACATGACAGTAGACGTGATAGTAGACGTGACAGTAGACGTGACAGTAGACATGACAGTGGGCGTGACAGGAGACATGATAGTAGGCGTGGCAGTAGACATGACAGTAGACATGAGTGGCCATTAGACACAGTATATATATATATATAGCTGAGTGAACTGGAAGCTACACGAATCGAACCACTGACCCTTGGAACAGAGAGCGAGTGCTATATCCATTTCACCACAACACTTCGTTCATTGATGGTACGACCCGTTAGTTATACTTGGAGAGTAACGTTAAAATTATCAAGTTTTAGGGAAATATTTTTTTACTGATGCTCGTTCACCTCTCATTAACCATCATAGTATAATTTATTGAGAACGTAACACCTGGCTCACGTCTTTAACCTGAATTATAGTAAATTTCTTTTAACACTAAACTTGTACTTTTATTCTCTTCACCACTGATGGGTAATGTTAGCCACTTGGATGATCGGTCACGTCTCTGTTACACACTGTTGGCAAGTACTGGGCATGTACTGGCTCTCTGTTACACACTGTTGGCAAGTACTGGGCATGTACTGGTTCTCTGTTACACACTGTTGGCAAGTACTGGGCATGTACTGGTTCTCTGTTACACACTGTTGGCAAGTACTGGGCAGCTGGTTCGTTACACACTGTTGGCACTGGGCATGTAATGGTTCTCTGTTACACACTGTTGGCAAGTACTGGGCATGTACTGGTTCTCTATTACACACTGTTGGCAAGTACTGGGCATGTACTGGTTCTCTGTAACACACTGTTGGCAAGTACTGGGCATGCTTGTCTGTTACACACTGTTGGCAAGTACTGGGCATGTACTGGTTCTCTGTTACACACTGTTGGCAAGTACTGGGCATGTACTGGCTCTCTGTTACACACTGTTGGCAAGTACTGGGCATGTACTGGTTCTCTGTTACACACTGTTGGCAAGTACTGGGCATGTACTGGTTCTCTGTTACACACTGTTGGCAAATATTAGCCTGGGTGGGTTAATCCCCGTTATATAAACAAAGAAAAAGATATCAGACTTGAAAGGAAAAACAAGTGTGTATAATCAGCACGGTAATAATTGGCACGAACACGAGCCACTGTTTATACCACCACCACTGAATAATAATAATTATAACAATAATAATATATACTATGCAACGTTACATACATACACTGCATTTCCATCTTTATAATTATCATTCATCTACCTCACTGTATGTGTTAATGGCCAGAGTCAATTTATCTTTCTATCCCAGCGTAATATAAAGTCTATGGTGTTTTAATATTAACACCTGGGTCTCTTAACCCCGCCCACACAAAGCATAAACACCTGTTACCGCTTTACACATGTTGTCTTAATTTTAGTGCACCTCTCCTCTCTCGCTCCCTTCATTCGCAGGTGTAGAGGCAACGGTGCGCTAGAGATGAACAGTCCTTCGTTCTACAGAGGTATAGTGTATGTTATTTTTATTTTTAGTTTATATTAGTTTACCTACTTTATAATCTTCACCACTGATCGGTCTGTTACCTACTTGAGCGGCCGGTCACGTCTCTGTTACACACAGTTGGCAAGTACTGGGCATGTACTGGCTCTCTGTTGCACACTGTTGGCAAGTACTGGGCATGTACTGGCTCTCTACTGTTACACACTGTTGACAAGTACTGGGCATGTACTGGCTCTCTGTTACACACTGTTGGCAAGTACTGGGCATGTACTGGCTCTCTGTTACACACTGTTGGCAAGTACTGGGCATGTACTGGGCTCTCTGTTGCACACTGTTGGCAAGTACTGGGCATGTACTGGCTCTCTGTTACACACTGTTGGCAAGTACTGGACATGTACTGGCTCTCTGTTACACACTGTTGACAAGTACTGGGCATGTACTGGCTCTCTGTTACACACTGTTGGCAGATACTGGGCATGTGCTGGCTCTCTGTTGTTGACACATACTGGACACGTACTGGCTGGCTCTGTTACACACTGGCTCTCTGTTGCACACTGTTGGCAAGTACTGGGCATGCACCGGCTCCTGAATGTACCTGAACCTGCTCCAGTGTTGGTCAAGTCTGGTCTTGAAACAGCTCACACTCGGTGCCGTCACAACACTCTCTGGCAGGTTGTTCCAACAGTTCACAATTCTCACTCCGAAAAAGTTTGCCCTCACAGTTTTCTGGACTTGTGGCTTCTTCAACCTTGAGCTGTGACCCCTTGTGGGGCGAGCGTCTGCCAGCTCCAGGTCAGGACACTCGACTGAGTAGTGCCCTTTGAGATGTTTATACACCTCAACTAGGTCCCCCCTTGCCCGTCTGTAGTATAAGCTGGGCAGTTGCAGGCGTTCCAATCTCTCAGGGTAGTTGAGGTGCCGTAGTGCAGGCACCAGTCTGGTGGCCCTCCTTTGGACATTTTCAATCAACTGACAGTCCCTGGCATATCTCGGGGACCAGATCGGGTGACAGATGGGGAAGCACTTTACTCTTGAATATGTAGAAGCTATCGCCAGCACAACAACCAAACCCTGAGTTAACAAGCTCATGACCCTGTGTTTAAGGTGTAGAAACTGTCACCAATAGATTCTATAATGTTCCTACTATCAATTGAATTACAAGGTAATATTGAGGAGGCATTATCCCAGTCAATGCAATGCTTGTTATCCCTCAAATGAACAAACAGAGCATTGGATTCCTGGCCTGTCCTAACACTGTATTTATGTTGTTTAAGTCTAGTTACAAGATCTTGGGAACTTCGTGTTTTCTTCTTTCCTTGTGGTTATCAGCAGATACCTGGATCACGCGCACCTACAGTGATTTACTTGCATATATATATATACATACAATATACCTAGACAGTACAGGTATACAAACAATGTACCTAGACAGTACAGGTATACAAACAATATACCTAGACAGTACAGGTATACAAACAATATACCTAGACAGCACAGGTATACATTCATTTCCAGGTCATAAAAAAGTGAATTCTTGTTTAATTGTAAGTGTAATTTTTATTGTTATATTGGTATTACAGTTTAGTGTATCTATGTGTTTGTAAATAAATAAGTAAAGTGATATGAACAAGTATGTGTGGGTATTTCTACTTATTGTCTTAATACTTCACTGTCACAATGTGCAATTTTCTCTAACATATCGTCTATCTTTCCTCTATTATTCTCTAAATTATTCCCTATTCTTATTATTAATTTCTCTACATCATTGTTTTTTCAATTCATGTGTCTCCTCAGCTGTGGGCCAAAGGGCTTTATTTATACGAGAATATTGACATAACACCTGGCTCATGCATATATAGAAACAGGTGTATGTGTACAGGTGTTTGTGTGTGTGTGTGTACAGGTGTGTGTGTGTGTGTGTGTGTGTGTGTGTGTGTGTACAGGTGTGTGTATATGTGTGTTTGTTTAATATCTTTTGTCTAATACAACTTATATAAAATTTTCCGACCCCGTTATGATAGAGCTTTAGATAGAGCTTCATGATCTATTAAAGAGGTTCAATTTCTAGAACCTTTTATATCATTACTACAAGGGTTCAAATCCTCTTATTAATACTACAAGGGTTTAAATCCTCTTATTAATACTACAAGGGTTCAAATCCTCTTATTAATACTACAAGGGTTCAAATCCTCTTATTAATACTGCAAGGGTTCAAATCCTCTTTTATCAATACTACAAGGGTTCAAATCCTCTTATTAATACTACAAGGGTTCAAATCCTCTTATTAATACTACAAGGGTTCAAATCCTCTTTTATCAATACTACAAGGGTTCAAATCCTCTTATTAATACTACAAGGGTTCAAATCCTCTTTTATCAATACTACAAGGGTTCAAATCATCTTATCAATACTACAAGGGTTCAAATCATCTTATCAATACTACAAGGGTTCAAATCCTCTTTTATCAATACTACAAGGGTTCAAATCATCTTATCAATACTACAAGGGTTCAAATCCTCTTTTATCAATACTACAAGGGTTCAAATCCTCTTTTATTAATACTACAAGGGTTTAAATCCTCTTATTAATACTACAAGGGTTCAAATCCTCTTATATCAATACTACAAGGGTTCAAATCCTCTTTTATCAATACTACAAGGGTTCAAATCCTCTTATTAATGCTACAAGGGTTCAAATCCTCTTATTAATACTACAAGGGTTTAAATCCTCTTTTATCAATACTACAAGGGTTCAAATCCTCTTATTAATACTACAAGGGTTTAAATCCTCTTTTATCAATACTACAAGGGTTCAAATCCTCTTTTATCAATACTACAAGGGTTCAAATCCTCTTTTATCAATACTACAAGGGTTCAAATCCTCTTATTAATACTACAAGGGTTCAAATCCTCTTTTATCAATACTACAAGGGTTCAAATCCTCTTTTATCAATACTACAAGGGTTCAAATCCTTATTAATACTACAAGGGTTCAAATCCTCTTATTAATACCACAAGGGTTCAAATCCTCTTAATACTACAAGGGTTTAAATCCTCTTTATCAATACTACAAGGGTTCAAATCCTCTTATTAATACTAAGGGTTCAAATCCTCTTATTAATACCACAAGGGTTCAAATCCTCTTATTAATACTCAAGGGTTCAAACCTCTCTTATCAATACTACAAGGGTTCAACTTATTAATACTACAAGGGTTCAAATCCTCTTATTAATATTACAAGGGTTCAAATCCTCTTATTATTACTACAAGGGTTCAAATCCTCTTATTAATACTAAAGGGTTCAAATCCTCTTATTATTACCACAAGGGTTCAAATCCTCTTATTAATACTACAAGGGTTTAAATCCTCTTTATCAATCACAAAAGGGTTCAAATCCTCTATTAATACTCACAAGGTTCAAATCCTCTTATTAATACTACAAGGGTTCAAATCCTCTTATTAATACTACAAGGTTCAAATCCTCTTATTATTACTACAAGGGTTCAAATCCTCTTATTAATACTACAAGGGTTCAAATCCTCTTATTAATACCACAAGGGTTAAATCCTCCTTTAATACTACAAGGGTTCAAATCCTTATCAATACTACAAGGGTTCAAATCCTCTTATTAATACTACAAGGGTTCAAATCTTCTTTATCAATACTACAAGGGTTCAAATCTCTATTAATACTACAAGGGTTCAAATCCTCTCTTATCACTACAAGGGTTCAAATCATCTTTTATCAATACTACAAGGGTTCAAATCCTCTTATTAATACTACAAGGGTTCAAATCATCTTTATCAATACTACAAGGGTTCAAATCCTTTTTATCAATACTACAAGGGTTCAAATCCTCTTTTATCAATACTACAAGGGTTCAAATCCTCTTATATACCATTTTTTTAAGAGTTTCAAGGAACGAGTACCAAATGGAAGTGGACTCAACCCAACCTTGTACTCAGCAGCCGATAGAGGAGACATCAATGGACTCAGTCGATGGAACTTCAGACGAGAGGAGGAATTTAAGAACAGTTCCAGCCCCAGATCCAATTATTAATACCCAACAACCTTACCCTTATGGTATCTTTAATGTGTTATATTGAAGGTGAGGTTGTTATCGTGTTTCAGAATGATTGTTAATGTATAGGGTGGTTAATCTTGGGTTAAATAAGCTTAAGGTTAATAAGGGTGGTAATCAAAAGTTAAATAAGCTTAAGGTTAATGTTAGTGGTTAATCTTGGGTTAAATAAGCTTAAGGTTAATGTTAGTGGTTAATCTTGGGTGTTAAATAAGCTTAAGGTTAATGTTAGGGGTGGTTAATCTTGGGTGTTAAATAAGCTTGGATTAACCTATAGGTGGTTAGGTGAGGTTAGATTGGGTTAAGTTACGTTCGTGTTAGGGGTGTTAATCTTCAGGTGGACTAAGCTGGGGTGTCTAATCTTCAGGTGAACTAAGCTGGGGTGTCTAATCTACAGGTGAACTAAGCTGGGTGTCTAATCTTCAGGTGGACTAAGCTGGGGGTCTAATCTACAGGTGAACTACGCTGGGGTGTCTAATCTATAGGTGAACTAAGCTGGGGTGTCTAATCTTCAGGTGGACTAAGCTGGGGTGTTTAATCTACAGGTGGACTAAGCTGGGGTGTTTAATCTACAGGTGGACTAAGCTGGGGTGTTTAATCTACAGGTGGACTAAGCTGGGTGTCTAATCTACAGGTGGACTAAACTGGGGTGTCTAATCTACAGGTGGACTAGCTGGGGTATCTAATCTACAGGTGAATTAAGCTGGGGTGTCTAATCTTCAGGTGAACTAAGCTGGGGTGTCTAATCTACAGGTGAACTAAGCTGGGTGTCTAATCTACAGGTGAACTAAGCTGGGGTGTCTAATCTACAGGTGAACTTAAGCTGGGGTGTCTAATCTTCAGGTGAACTAAGCTGGGTGTCTAATCTTCAGGTGAACTAAGCTGGGGTGTCTAATCTACAGGTGAACTAAGCTGGGGTGTCTAATCTACAGGTGAACCTGCTGGGGTGTCTAATCTACAGGTGAATTAAGCTGGGGTGTCTAATCTACAGGTGAACTAAGCTGGGGTGTCTAATCTTCAGGTGAACTAAGCTGGGGTGTCTAATCTACAGGTGAACTAAGCTGGGGTGTCTAATCTCAGGTGAACTAGCTGGGTGTCTAATCTACAGGTGAACTAAGCTGGGGTGTCTAATCTACAGGTGAACTAAGCTGGGGTGTCTAATCTTCAGGTGAACTAAGCTGGGTGTCTAATCTACAGGTGAACTGCTGGGTGTCTAATCTACGTAAAATAAGCTGGGGGTCTAATCTACAGGGAACTAAGCTGGGTCTGGTGAATAAGCTGGTCTAATCTATAGGTGAACTAAGCTGGGGTGTCTAATCTACAGGTGAACTAAGCTGGGGTGTCTAATCTACAGGTGAAATAAACTGGGGTGTCTAATCTTCAGGTGACTAAGCTGGGGTGTCTAATCTTCAGGTGGACTGGCTGGGGTGTCTATCTTCAGGTGAACTAAGCTGGGGTGTCTAATCTTCAGGTAAAATAAGCTGGGGTGTGTCTAATCTACAGGTGAACTAAACTAGGGTGTCTAATCTACAGGTGAACTAAGCTGGGGTGTCTAATCTTCCAGGTGAACTAAGCTGGGGTGTCTAATCTTCAGGTAAAATAAGCTGGGGTGTGTCTAATCTACAGTGAACTAAGCTGGGGTGTCTAATCTTCAGGTGGACTAAACTAGGTGTGTCTAATCTACAGGTGGACTAAGCTGGGGTGTCTAATCTTCAGGTGAACTAAGCTAGGTGTCTAATCTTCTGGGTAAAATAAGCTGGGGTGTCTAATCTACAGGTGAACTAAGCTGGGTGTCTAATCTTCAGGTGGACTAAGCTGGGGTGTCTAATCTTCAGGTGGACTAAGCTGGGGTGTCTAATCTTCAGGTGAACTAAGCTGGGGTGTCTAATCTTCAGGTTAGTAAAATAAGCTGGGGTGTCTAATCTACAGGTGAACTAAGCTGGGGTCTGCAATCTGCAGATTGAACTAAGCTGGGGTGTCTAATCTTCAGGTGGACTAAGCTGGGGTGTTCTAATCTTCAGGTGAACTAATGGGGTGTCTAATCTTCAGGTAAAATAAGCTGGGGTGTCTAATCTACAGGTGAACTAAGCTGGGGTGTCTAATCTTCAGGTTGAACTAAGCTGGGGTGTCTAATCTTCAAGGTGAACTAAGCTGGGGTGTCTAATCTTCAGGTAAAATAAGCTGGGGTGTCTAATCTACAGGTGAACTAAGCTGGTGTCTAATCTACAGGTGAACTAAGCTGGGGTGTCTAATCTTCAGGTGGACTGGGGTGTCTAATCTACAGTGAACTAAGCTGGGTGTCTAATCTACAGGTAAAATAAGCTGGGGTGTCTAATCTACAAGTGAACTAAGCTGGGGTGTCTAATCTACAGGTAAAATAAGCTGGGGTGTCTAATCTGCAGGTGAACTAAGCTGGGGTGTCTAATCTTCAGTGAACTAAGCTGGGTGTCTAATCTTCAGGTGGACTAAGCTGGGGTGTCTAATCTACAAGTGAACTAAGCTGGGGTGTTCTAATACAGGTAAAAATAAGCTGGGGTGTCTAATCTACAGGTGAACTAAGCTGGGTGTCTAATCTTCAGGTGAACTAAGCTGGGTGTCTAATCTTCAGGTGAACTAAGCTGGGAGTGTCTAATCTACAGGTGATAAGCTGGGGTTGTCTAATCTTCAGGTTGCAGTGATAAGAATTATAAGGAATGATAAAATCTTGATAAATATTTAGATAGATATAAAATGATAAATTAAGGCGTAAAAGAGAGAATAAAGAGAGAATATGCAAATAGAGAAAATAAAGCTTTATATATGAATTTATGAATAACGACAATAACTGAAGTTTTCTGTATACATGTAAAAAAATTATATATTTAAGTAATACATAAAGATTTAATTGTTGTATTTTTTATGTATTTTAGATAAAGGAAATATTTTATTTTGTCTACATATACTGTAATTGTTATTCCTTATAATCGACAATCAACCAACAACATCTATAAAAACATCTCTTGGTTATATTTATCGTAATTTATGACACTAATTACTAAGATAATATTAGATATATATAAATAATTATTGATATATAAATTATAATTATATGTTTTAAATTATATAAAATAAAATAATTTAGTTGTGATGGTAGAGTTATGAAGGAATATTGGAACATAGCATCAGTGTATTTCTTAAGGACATTGAGACACAGTTCGCCACATTTTTTATCCTTTTTCAAGATTTCTTTAAAGGTAAGACCATTAACACCTAATTCTTCCTATGAGATCAATCAACACTAACACCATCATCTATCACTTTGTGAATGTCAGGTTTTTTAATGGGTTTTGGGGACGATATAACTTACGGGTATTTTTTCTTTATGTTAAAAATATTTCCTACTTGTATGTATTTTTTGTTTTATTTTAGTTATCTTGGTTATGGGTTTATGGTGGTTTGAATTGGGTGGTTTTGTGTAGGTTTTTAATTTGTGGTTGGGGTTTCGGGTATTTTGTGGAGCTTTTTTGGGTTTGTTTTAAGGTTTTGTTTTAGGTTTTGTTTTAAGGGTTTGTTTAAGGGTTTGTTTTTGAGGGCCCATTTTAGGGTTGTTTCTTAAGTGTTATGTTGTTTAGGGTCGTCATGGTAACTAAATATTTTAAAGGAATTTTACTCAAAATTTTCTTGTTTATAAAATATTAAAAAAAGTGAGATTTTTGGGAACTTTTGTGATAATTTGTCTTTTTGTTTATTTTATTTTGAATGTTAATCTCATTCGTAGCGACGTACGTAA
>NW_024733627.1:0-11561 GCF_018991925.1 Homarus americanus | reverse complement strand
GACACACTACACCTCACTACTCCTGGCGTGACACACTATACCTACCACCCTGGCAGTGACACACTACATCACACCACACCCTGGCGTGACACACTATATCCTCAATACCTGGTGACACACTACACCTCTCACTGACGTGACACACTATACCACACTACTCCCTGGCGAGACACACACCACACCTCACCTCACTCTAGCCCAACACTACACCCCACTCACTCCTGGGTGACACACTACACACCTCCCTACTCTGGTTATAACACTACACCTCACTACTATGGACACACTACACCTCACTATTCTGGGTGACACAATAAACTCACTAATTCTGGTGACCACTACACCTCACTCTCTGGTGACAAGCTACACCTAACTACCCTGACGTGATACACTACACCTCTATTCTGGCGTGGTCACACCACACCCTGCCATTCTGAAGTGACATAATACATCTCACTCATCTCTGTGACACACTACACCTCACTCTTGCGTGACACTACACCTCACTACCCTGGGGCCAAATCTACGCCTCACCACCTGACGTGACACACACACCTCACTACCCTGGCGTAACACTACACTCACTACCCTATGTGACACACTACCTCACCTACCCTGGCACACTACACTCACTACTCCTGACGTGACACACTACACCTCATTGTTCATGTGACACACTACACCTCACTCACCCTGGGCCACACCACACCTCATCACCCCTGACGTGACACACTACACCACTACCCTGGCGTGACACACTACACCCCACACCCTGGCCCAACACTACACCTCACTATCCTGGCGTGACACACTACACCCCACCACCCAGGCCAACACTACACCTCACTACCTCATGTGACACACTACACCTAACCACCCTGGCGCAACACTACACTCACCACTCCACCTAACACTACACTCACTATTCTGGCGTGACACACTACACCACTATCCTGACGTGACACACTACACCCTACCCTGGAACACTACACCTCACTACCCTGGCGTGCACACACACCTCACTACCCTGGCGTGACACACTACACCACTCCTTGGCGTGACACACTACACCTCACCACTCCCTGGGACACACTACACCACCTACCCCTGGTGTGACACACCACACCCCTACCACCCTGGTGTGACACACTATATCCTCATTTGTCTGGTGACACACTACACCTCAACTCCCCTGGCCCAACACTACACACTTCACCCTGGCGTGAGACACACCACGCCTCACTACCCTGGCCACACTACACCTCACATCCTGGCGTGACACACCACCTCACTACCCTGGCGTGACACACATACACCTCACTACCCCTGGCGTGACACACACACCTCATTACCTCTGGCGTGACACACTACACCTCACTACCCTGGCCACACACCTCACTGCCCTGACGTGACACACTACACATTCTGGCGTGACACACTACACCTCACTACTCCTGGCGTGACACTACACCTCACTACCCTGGCGTGACACACTACACCTCACTACCCGCTAACACACACCCCACTACCCTGGCGTGACACACTACACCTCACTACTGGCCAACACCACACCTCACTACCCTGGCGTAACACTACACCTCACACTTTCCTGCGTGACACACTTACACCTCACTACCCAGCCGAACACAACACCTCACTACCCAGGCCCACACTACGCTCTCACTACCTGGCGCAACACACTACACCTCACTATCCTGACGTGACACACTATTCTCACTACCCTGACGTGACACACTACACCTCACTTACTCCTGACCAACACTTCACCACTACCCTGACGTGACACACTACACCTCACTACCTGGCGTGACACAATACACCTCACTACCCTGACGTGACACACTACACTCACTACCCTGACGTGACACACTACACTTCACTACCCTGACGTGACACACTACATCTCACTACCCTGACGTGACACACTACACATCACCACTCTGACGTAACACTACACCTGACTACCCTGACGACACTACACCTCACTACCCTGGCGTGACACTACACCACCACTCCTGGCACACCACACCTCACTACCCTGGCGTGACACACACCTCACTAACCTGGCGTGTGAACACTACACCTCACTCACCCTGGCGTGACACACTAAACCCACTACTCCTGACGACACACCACCCTCACTACCCTGGCGTGACACACTACACCTCACTATCCCTGGCGTGACACACTACACTCATCTCTGGCGTCACACCACACCTCACTCACCCTGACGTGACACACTACACCTCAACACCTGTCGACATCTCACATCTCACTACCCCTGGCGTGACACACTACACCTCATTACCTGGGCCAACACTACACCTCACTACTCCTGGGTCACACTACCCTCACTACTCTGACGTGACACACTACACCTCACTACCCTGGCGCACACACTACACCTCACTAACCCTGGCGTGACACACTACACCTCACTACCCTGCGTGACACACTACACCTCACTACCCTGATGTGACACACACACTCCCCATCTCTGGCGTGACACACTACACTCAACTACCCTGGCGTGACATACACACCTCACCACCCTTGCGAACACTACACCTCACCCTGACGTGACACACTACACCTCACTCTGACGTGACACACTACACCTCACCACCTGATGGACACACAACATCTCACTACCCTGACGTGACACACTACACATCACCACTCCTGGCGTGACACTACACCACTGTCCTGGCGAACACTACACCTCACTACCCTGGCGCAACACTACACCTCACTACCCTGGCGTGACACACTACACCTCACTACCCTGGGTCAACACTACATCACTACCCTGACGTGACACACTACACCTCACTACCCCTGACGTGACACACTACACCTCACTACCCTGGCGTGACACACTACACCTTACTACCCTGGCGTGACACACTACACCTCACTACCCCTGGCGTGACACACTACACCTCCCACTCCTGGCCCACACTACACCTCACTACCCTGCCGACACTCACACTCACTAACTTCTCTGGCGTGACACACTACACCACTAACCTGGCGTGAGACACCACACCTCACTACCCTGGTGACACACTATACCTCCATCACCTGGGTGACACACTACACCTCACTACCCTGGCGTGACACACACCTGGGACCACTTTAACATGTAACTCCACCCTGTGTACTGCAACACCTCACTACCTTCCTTCAATACACACACCTCACTACTCCCACACACACCACACCCTCACTACTCCCCACTCGTGACACACACTACACCTCACTACCCCATCCCAACACTACACCTCACTAACTTGGCGTGACACACCACACCTCACTACCCTTGAGTGACACACTACACCTCCCTACCCTGGTGACACACAATCTCACTACCCTGGCGTGACACTACACCTCACTACCTGGGGAACACTACACATCACTCACCCTGACGTGACACACTACACTCACTATCCTGGCGTGACACACTACACCTCACTACCCTGACGTGACACACTACACCTCACTACCCTGAGGACACACTACACCTCACTACCCTGGCGTGACACACACACCTCATTACTCTGACGTGACACACTACACCTCACTACTCCCTGGCGTGACACACTACACCTACTCACCCTGGCGTGACACTACACCTCACTACCCTGGCACAACACTACACCTCACTACTCCTGGCGTGACACACCACACCTCACCACCCCTGACGTGACACTACACCTCACTACCCTGGCGTGACACACTACACCCCACTACCCTGGCGTGACACACACATCACTTCTCCGGCCTGACACACACCTCACTACCCTGAAGTGACACACTACACCTCACCATCCTGGCGTGACACACTACACCTCACTACCCTGGCGTGACACACTACACCTCACTACCCTGGCCACACACACCTCACACCCTGGCGTGACACACCACACCTCACCACCCTGGTGTGACACACTACACCTCACTACCCTGGCCCAACACTACACCTCACTACTCCTGACGAACACTACCCTCACTACCCTGGCGTGACACACCACACCTCACTCACCCCGGCGTGACACACCACACCACCACCCTGGCGTGACACACTACACCTCACTACCCTGACGTGTCACACACCTCACCACCCTACGACACACCACACCTCACCACCTGACGTGCACACAACACCTCACTACCCTGGCGTGACACACTACACCTCACTACCCTGACGTGACACACTTCACTCACACCCTGGCGTGACACACTACACCTCACTACCCGACGTGACACACACACCTCACTACCCTGGCGTGACACACTACACCTCACACTGACGTGACACACTACACCTCACTACCCTGGCGCAACACTACACCTCACTACCCTGGCGTCACCACACCTCCTCTTCTCTGGCGTGACACACTACACCTCACTCACTCCTGACACAGACACCACACCTCACCATCCTGGCGTGACACACCACTCCACCCCTGGCGTGACACACTAACCACCTCACTACCCTGGCGACACTACACCTCACTACCCTGACGTGACACACTACACTCACCACCCTGGTCAACACTACACCTCACTACTCCCTGGCGTGACACACTACACCTCACTACCCTGGCGTAACACTACACCTCACCACCCTGGTCCAACACTACACCTCACTACCCTGGCGTGACACTACACCTCACTCACTCCTGGCGTGAACACTACACCTCACTACCCTGGCGTGACACACTACACCTCACTACCCTGGCGCACACTACACCTCACTACCCTGGCGTGACACACTACACACCTCACTACCCTGGCGTGACATACACACACTTCCACCACTCTGACGTGACACACCACACCTCACCACTCTGGCGTGACACACCACCTCAAACCTGGCCCAACACTCACACTCCTCACTACTCCTGACGTGACACACCACACCTCACCACCTGGCGCAACACCACCTCACCACCCTGGCGTAACACTACACCTCACTACCCTGGCGTACACTACACCTCACTACCCTGGCGTAACACTACACCTCACTATCCTGGTGTGACACACTACACCTCACTACCCTGGCGTAACACTACACCTCACTACCCTGGCGTGACACACTACACTCACTACCCCTGACGTGACACACTCACACCACTACTCCGGCCCAACACTACACCTCACTACCCTGACGATACACACCTCACTACCCTGGCGAACACTACACCTCACTACCCTGGCGTGACACAACATCCTCACTACCCTTGGCGTGACACACTACACCTCACTACCCTGGTGTGACACACTACACCTCACTCACCCTCTGGCGTGACACACTACACTCACTACCCTGGCGTGACACACTACACCTACTACCCTGGCGTGACACACTACACCTCACCACCCTGACGTGACACACTACACCTCACTACCCTGGCGTGACACACTACACCTCACTACCCTAGCGTAACACTACACCTCACTACCCTGGCGTGAAACTACACCTCACTACTCTGGCGTGACACACTACATCTCACTACCCTGGCGTAACACTACACCTCACCACTCCCTGGCGTGACACACTACACCTCACTACCTGGCGTGACACACTACACCTCACTACCCTGGCGTGACACACTCACACACCCCACTTCTCTGACGTGACACACTACACCTCACCACCCCATCACACTCTGACGTGACACACTACTCACCACCCCTGGCGTGACACTACACCTACTACTGGCCCAAACTACACCTCACTACCCTGTGTGACACACACTACACCTCACTACCCAGGCCAACACTACACCTCACTACCCTGGCGTGACACACTACACTCCAACTACCCTGGCGTACACACTACACTCACTACCCTGGCGTAACACTACACCTCACTACCCTGGCGTGACACACCACACCCCACTACCCTGCCGAACACTACACCTCCACTACCCCTGGCGTGACACACTACACCACCACCCTGGCGTGACACACTACACCTCACTACCCTGGCGTGACACACTACACCTCACCACCCCTGGCGTGACACACTACACCTCACCTCACCCTGGGCAGACACACACCTCACCACCCTGACGTGACACACCACACCTCACCACCCTGGCCCAACACTACACCTCACTACCCCTGACGTGACACACCACACCACTACCCCTGACGTGACACACCACACCTCACCCTGGCGTGACACACTACACCTCACTACCTGGCGTGACACACTACACCTCACCACTCCTGGCCCAACACTACACCTCACTACCTTGACGTGACACACTACACCTCACTTCCCCTGGCGTAACACTCACACTCACTACCTGGCGTGACACACTACACTCTCACCACCTGACGTGACACACTAACCTCACTACCCTGGCGTGACACACCACACCTCACTACCCTGGCGTAACACTACACCTCACTCACCTTGACGACACACTACACCCCACCACCGGTACACAACACTACACCTCACTACCCTGACGTGACACACTACACCTCACTACCCTGGCGTGACACACACACCCCACTTCTGGCGTGACACACTACACCTCACTACCCCTGGCCACACCACACCTCACTACCCTGACGTGACACACTACACCTCACTACCCTGGCGACACACTACACCTCACTACCCCTGGCGTACACTACACCTCACTCCCTGGCGTGACACACTACACCTCACTACCCAGCCCAACACTACACCTCACCACTCTGGCGTGACACACTACACCTCACTACCCTGACGACACACTACACCTCACTACCCTGACGTGACCACACTACACCTCACTCACTCCCTGACGTGACACACCTCACCACCCTGAAGTGACACACACACATTCCCTACCTGGCGTGACACACTACACCCACTATCCTGGCGTGTCACACTACACTTCACTACTATGTGACACACTACACCTCACTACCCTGACGTGACACACTACACCCACTACTCCTAGCTTGACACACTACACCTCACTCACCCTGACGTGACCACACTACACCTCACTACCTTGGCCCAACACTCTCTCACCACCCTGGCGTGACACACTACACCTCACTACCCTGGCGTGACACACTACACCACACCACCCCTGGCGTGACACCACACCTCACTAACCTGGCGTGACACACTACACCTCCCTACCCTGACGTGACACACTATACCTCACACCACCTCATGAGACACACTACACCTCACCACCTCTAGCCCACCACACCTCACCACTCTGGCGTGACACCACACCTCCCTACTTGGCGTGACACACTACACCTCACTACCCTGGCGTGACACACTACACCTCACTACCCTGGTGTGCACACTATCACACTACCCTGGCGTGACACACTACACCTCACACTCTGGCGTGACACACTACACCTCACTCACTCTGGCGTGACACACTATATCCTCACTAATCTATGTGACACACTACACCTCACTACCCTGGCGTGACACACCTATATCCTCACATCCCTGGCGTGACACACTACACCTCCCCACCTGGCGTGACACACACACCTCACTACCTGGCGTGACACACTACACCTCACTACCCTGTTGTCACACACACTACACCTCACTACTCTTGCGTGACACACTACACCTCACTACCCTGGCGTGTCACACTACACCTCACTACCCTGGCGCAACACTACACCTCACTCCCTGGCGCAACACTACACCTCACTACCCTGACGTAACACACTACACCTCACTACCTGGCGTGACAACCACACCTCACTATCTCTGCGACACACTACATCTCACCACCCTGGCGTGACACACTACACCACTCTGACGTGACACACTACACCTCAGTACCCTGGCGTGACACACTACACCTCACCATCCCATGCGACACACTACACCACACTACCCTGTCGACACACCACACCTCACCACTCCTGCCCCCACACTACCCTACCACCCGACGTGACACACTACTCACCACCCAGGCCCAAGACTACACCTCACTACCTGACGTGACACACTACACCTCACCACCTGACGTGACACACTACACCCCACACCCTGGCGTGTCACACTACACCTCACTACTCCCTGGCGTGACACACTACACCACTCACTCTGGCGTGTCACACTACACCTCACCACCTCTGGCGTCACACTACACCTCACTCACTCCCTGGCGTGACACACTACACCTCACTACCCTGACGTACACACACCTCACAACCCTGGCGTGTCACACCATTCACCACTCTGGCGTGACACACCTACACCTCACCACTCTGGCGTGACACACTACACCTCACTACCCTGGCGTGTCACACTACACTCACTACCCTGGTACACTACACCTCACTACCCTGGCGTGTCACACTACACACCTCACTACCTCCGGCGTGTCACACTCACACCTCACTACCCTGATGTGTCACACTACACTCACTACCCTGACGTGACACACTACACCTCACTACCCCACGTGACACACCTACACCTCACTACCCCTGGCGTGACACACTACACCTCACAACCCTGGCGTGACACACTACACCTCACTACCCTGGCGTGACACACTACACCTCACTACCCTGCGTGTGCACACTACACCTCACTACCCTGGCGTGACACACTACACCTCACTCACCCTGGCGTGTCACACTACACCACTACCCCTGACGTGACACACTACACCTCACTACTCTGGCGTGTCACACACTACACCTCACTACCCTGGCGACACACTACACCTCACTACCCTGGTGTGACACACTACACCTCACTACCCTGGTGACACATTACACCTCACTACCCTGGCGTGTCACACTACACCTCCACCACCTGGCGTGACCCACTACACCTCACTACCTCTGGCGTGACACTACACCTCACTACCCTGGCGTGTCACACTACACCTCACTACCCTGGCGTGTCACACTCACACCTCACTACCCTGGCGTGACACACTACACCTCACTACCCTGGCGTGTCACACTCACACCTCACTACCTCCCGGCGTGACACACTCACACCTCACTACCCTGGCGTGACACACTACACCTCACAACCCCTTGCGTGTGTCACACCACACCTCAACACCCTGGCGTGACACACACACCTCACTACCCTGGCGTGTCACACTACACCTCACTCCTCCCCTGGCGTGACACACTACACCTCACTACCCCTGGCGTGACACACTACACCTCACAACCCTGACGTGACACACTACACCTCACTACCCTGGCGTGTCACACTACACCCTACTACCCTGGCGTGACACACTACACCACTCACCCCTGGCGTGACACACTACACCTCACTACCCTGGCGTGACACACTACACCTCACTACCCTGGCGTGTCACACTACACCTCACAACCCTGGCGTGACACACTACACCTCACTACCCTGGCGTGTCACACTACACTCACTACCCTGGCGTGTCACACTACGCCTCACTACCCTGGCGTGACACACTACACCTCACTACCCTGGCGTGTCACACTACACCTCACTACCCTGGCGTGACACACTACACCTCACTCCCCTGGCGTGACACACTACACCTCACAACCCTGCATGTCACACTACACCTCACTACCTCCGGCGACACACTACACCTCACAACCCTGGCGTGTCACACTACACACCTCACTACCCTGGCGTGACACACTACACCTCACTACCTCTGGCGTGACACACTACACCTCACAAACCCTGACGTGACACACTACTCCTCACTCACCCTGGTCACACCACCCCTCACTACCCCTGGCGTGTCACACTACACCTCACTCACCTGGCGTGACACACTACACCTCACACCCCTGGCGTGTCACACTACACCTCACTACCCTGTGACACGTGACACACTACCTCCACTCCTGGCGTTGACTCTCCTCCTTCCCTGGCGTGTCACACCCCTGCGTACACCTCACTACCTGGCCACTCACACCTGGTGTCCACCTCACTACCTGGCGTGACACACACCTCACTACCCTGGCGTGTCACACACCTGCCCCACTACCCTCGCGTCCACACTCGCCTCACAACCCTGTGTCACACTACACCTCACTACCCTGACGTGACACACTGCTGTATATCACTCCTAATAAGCCGCTGTGTCCCTTCATCACCGCCTCGCCTGCTGCCTCAAACCTCATTTACAGAAATAAATATTTGTCGTATACACCAGGTGACCTGCTACTGGTACCAACATACTCTTCTACCATTACTGCTATTCCCACCTACCACCACAATACTCTGCCACTACTACCATTACAACCACTCCTTCATAGTACCACTTGCAATCATTACAACCACCATCACCATTATTCCCATTATCACCACCACTACCGTTCTTTTCCCTGACTAATCAAAGGATACTGTATTTGAGAGAAACAACATATTTCCCATATCCTTGTAATGCACTCTGGCAATACGTTGACCTATCAATTAAAAAAACTGTCATTATCTCCTGATCACCAGCACATTATATGGTCATCATAATATTATCACATATAATGAACGTCAGCTCTGAACACCAAACAACACAAGTCTATACATATATTAGGTGGCTGGACACAGTAGTTAAGACTGTACTGTACCTCCTTGCAATATATAAACCTAACGTTAACCAATTACCATGGCCTCTTGATCATAACATTATACACACAAAACTAACCTGATGGTCTATATGGAGTGTACCCCCAGTCACAGACTCTGCCCTCTCTCGACTATTACTAATCGGCCCTTTCGAGTGTCCACCACACTTCCAAACGATTCAAAACTGTTTCATATAGCTCTTCGAAGCTTCAAAGTTTTATACCTGGATTAAATGATTCAAAACTAACCTCGCCACCATTCCCCCCACCACCACCATCACCACCACTACTGCGTCTACTTAGCACATAGTAGTCTTAGTGTTAATTTCATCTCCTAACTAGTGCTAAGTGAACGTATCTAGTTAAGGTAGAGTCTCAGTATTACTTTTGTCTCCTAGATGGTGCTAAGTGAACGTATCTAGTTAAGGTAGAGTCTCAGTGTTACCATTGTCTCCCAACTGGTGATCAGTGAAGGTAAAATTGTTAAGATACTTGATTTTGAAGGTTATATCTGTGTTATATTAAGGCGAATGCTTGGCACATTCTCCTATCTTCACTTACGAAAAATATTCGTCTTAGGAACCTTTGTGACTATGGACCCTAAGTTAAAACCTTAGCATGATATAGGCCAATAAGTCTCAGTTAATAATCTATATTGTCGCGCCACGATGACTGTAACATGCGAACGATAATCTGACCCCCCCTCCCGCCCCCATCCCCGACCCACCCGCTAAAACTGAAGCTTGTGGAATTTCTGAATGCAGACACCAACACGCTTTAGGTATCATGAATGTGTTTTAACAATAAAAATTTTGGGAAATTATGTTAGGATATAATTTTTGTCTTAAAAATGAATTCGAGTATTTCGAAAAAAAATGAATTAGTTATTTATAAAGTTCTTTTATATACGACTTAAAAGAAAAGTTGTTGCACTCCCAGGAACGTGCGTATTT
>NW_024733626.1:0-1383 GCF_018991925.1 Homarus americanus | reverse complement strand
TTATCAATGATGCCCTAAGAAACCCCTGCTCGCTGGAAATATGTCGACGACTCCACCAGTGGGATCAGTGTCATCAATTCTGCTCCCGACTATACCGCCCTTCAGTTTATTGAGCAGTCTCCAAACTGGGCCACCAACAACCACGTCACCATCAACTACACCAAGACCATGGTTGCACATCAACCTCTCCTCCGAAGTTGTCCCACCTTCCATTACTTTAGGTCCCACACACTCCAAGTTGTAGATTCCACTAAGCTCCTCAGGGTCACCATAGACAACAAACTAAATTGAAACCACACGTCAGTGAAGTTGTCAAATCCTCCAGTTTCCTCTTCACCTCCTCCGCCGACTCAGTCCTCAGGTTCCTGCGTCGAGCTACTCAGTGTTTACTTACCATTCATACTTCCCAAGCTCACTTATGCCTCCCCTACCTGGTTTTCCTCCTAAATGCCACATAACGTAAACTCCTAGAAAAGGTGCAAGGGCACGCAAGATTATTCTCTCCCGTTTCTACTCCTCATATCAAGAAGAGCTCAACTCACTGACCTTCTCGGCTCTCTGACCATCACCACGACCTCATCTGCAAGTTTGTAGAAACTGCACCATCCTCGTCCAAGAATTGCTGTTCGACACCACAACCACATCCAGCAATACGAGCACGAACTGATCGCTATAAAACAAATTAACCATTGTAAAAATTACCAATAACTTGTAATCAACCAGTGTATTCACTACCAGTCAATCTTACTTTTGCACTGTCACTATGTTGAAATACCCTGTAGTTTGAGCTTCTCCCCACCTAGTTTTATCTCTCTCTCTCTCTCTCTCTCTCTCTCTCTCTCTCTCTCTCTCTCTCTCTCTCTCTCTCTCTCTCTCTCTCTCTCTTTCTCTCTTCTATATATATATATATATATATATATATATATATATATATATATATATATATATATATATATATATATTTCCTTGTGGTTATCAGCATATATATATATATATATATATATATATATATATATATATATATATATATATATATATATATATATATATATATATAACAAAAAAAACAAGTTCCCAAGCCTTTGTAATTCACATCTTCAGGGTGAGTACAGACTAGCTAGTCTGTACTCACCTGAAAATTACAGCTGCTGGGCACTATGTTTCTTCTTTCCTTGTGATTATCCATATATATATATATATATATATATATATATATATATATATATATATATATATATATATATATATATATATAAACAAAAAGTATGTCTATTTGTTTGTGTGTTTGTGTGTACAGTAAGTGTGTCTGCACGAGAATCTCAACTACTACCGATCTGTGATACGATACGAAGTCATTAGTTAAGAGGTGAAAGAAGATTATTA
>NW_024733625.1:200000-277640 GCF_018991925.1 Homarus americanus | reverse complement strand
TCCAATCACTGCCCCATCAACAAACATCTCAATCACTTGCCCCATCAATTAACATCTCAATCACCTTTATCACTAAATATCTCCAATCACTGCCCCATCAACAAACATCTCCAATCACTGCCCCATCAATTAACATCTCCAATCACTGCCCCATCATTAAGCGTCGCCAATCCTGCCCCATCAACAAACGTCACCAATCACTGCCCCATCAATATTCATCTAAAATTACTGCCCATCAATAAGCATCTCTAATCATTGCCCCATCAATAAGCATCCCCAATCACCTTTACATCAACAAACCTCTTCCAATCACTGCCCCATCAACAAACATATCAATCGCACCTTTGCATCAATAAGCATTTCCAATCACTGCTTATCAATAAATACATCTCAATCACTGCCCACCGAAAGCAAGCATTTCCAATCACTGCCCCATCAACAAACATCTCAATCACTGCCCATCAATTGACATCTCCAATACTTTCTACCCCATCTGTTAAACGTCGCCAATCACCGCCCCCATCAACAAACGTCGCCAATCGCACTTCCATCAGCCAAACATCTAAATTACTGCCCCATCAATAAGCATCTCTAATTATTGCCCCATCAATAAACATCACAATCACGCCTTTACATCTACCCTAAATATCTTTAATCACTTCCCCATCAATAAACATCTCAAAGCACTGCCCCCATCAATAAACATCCCCAATCACTGCCCCATCAGCAAAACATCTCCAATCACCTTCATCAACAAACATCTCAATCACTGCCCCATCAATAAAGCATCTCTAATCATTTACCCATCAATAAACATCTCCAATCTGCTGCCCCATCAACAAACATCTCCAATCACACCTTTACATCAGCAAACATCTCTAATCTTTGCCCCATCAACAAGCATCTCCAATCACTGCCCATCAATTAACATCTCCAATCATCTGCCCCCTCCTTCTGATATCTCCAATCTCTGCCCCATCAACAAACATCTCCAATCACCCCGCCCCCATCAACAACATCTCAATCACTGCCCCATCAACAAACATCTCCAATCTGCCCTTCAATTAACATCTCCAATCACTTCATCAATAAAACATCTCCAATCTGCTGCCCCATCAACAAACATCTCCAATCCTGCCCCATCAACAAGCATCTCCAATCACTGCCCCATCAACAAGCCTGCCTCTCCAATCGCCTTTGCATCAACAAACATCTCCAATCACTTAACATCAGCAAGCCTCCAATCACTGCCCCATCAACAAACATCTCCAATCACTGCCCCATCAATAAAGCATCTCCAATCACTGCCCCATCAACAAACATCTCCAATCACTGTTCCATCAACAAACATCTCCAATCACTGCCCCCATCAACAAACATCTCCAATCACTGCCCCATCAATTAACATCTCAATCACTTTCCCCATCACTAATATCTCCAATCACTGCCCCATCAGCAAGCATCTCCAATCACTGCCCCATCAATTAACATCCTCTCCAATCACTGCCCCCATCATTAAACGTGCTTAATGCTGCCCCATCAACAAGCGTCGCCAATCCTTGCCCCATCAATATTCATCTAAAATTGCTGCCCCATCAATAAACATCTCTAATCGTACTTTGCATCAATAAGCATCTGTCCTCTTTACATCATAAACCTCTCCAATCCTGCCCCATCAGCAAACATATCAATCATAACATCAATAAAACATTTCCAATCTTTGCCCCATCAACAAACATCTCCAATCACTGCCCCCACCAACAAACATTTCCAATCACTGCCCCATCAACAAACATCTCCAATCACTGCCCCATCAATTGTATCTCAATCACTGCCCCCATCTTTAAAGCGTCGCCAATCACGCCCCCCATCAACAAACGTCGCCAATCCACACCCCCATCAATAAGCATCTAAAATTACTGCCCCCATCAATAAACATCTCTAATCATTTGCCCCATCAATAAGCATCTTTAATCACTTTCCCCCATCACTAAATATCTTTCAATCACTTCCCCATCAATAAACATCTCCAAGCACTCTTTATCAAAGTAAGCATCCCCCAATCACTGCTTTATCAACAAATCTCCAATCACCTTTACATCAACAAACATCTCAATCACTGCCCCATCCGCAAGCATCTCTAATCATTGCCCCATCAATAAGCATCTCCAATCACTGCCCATCAACAAGCATCAATCCTGCCCCATCAACAAGCATCTCTAATCACTGCCCCATCAACAAGCATCTCCAATCACCCCATCAATTATCTCAATCAATGCCCCATCTGCCCTGATATCTCTGATCTCTGCCCCCATCAACAAACATCTCCAATCACTGCCCCCCATCAACAAACATCTCCAATCACTGCCCCCATCAACAAGCACATCTCCAATCACTGCCCCATCAATTAACATCTCCAATCACTGCCCCATCAACAGCATCTCCAATCACCCTTTACATCAACAAACATCTCCAATCACTGCCCCATCAACAAACATCCAATCTGCTGCCCCGATAATTAGCATCTCAATCACTTGCCCCCATTACTAAATATCTCCAATCACCTTTATCCTCAAACATCTCCAATCACTGCCCCACATCAACAAACATCTCAATCACTGCCCCATCAGTGACATCTCCAATCACTGCCCCATCATTCTCGGCATCGCCGTCACCGCCCCATCAACAAACGTCGCCAATCACTGCCCATCAATAATATCTCAAAGTACCTTTACATCAATAAGCATCTCTAATCATTGCCCCCATCAGCCAACATCACAATCACTGCCCCCCCATCACTAAATATCTTTAATCACTTCCCCACCAATAAACATCTCCAATCACTGCCCATCAATAAAGCATCTCCAATCACTGCACTCGTCAATAAACGTCTATTCTTCCCCATCAATAAGCATCCCCAATCACTGCCCCATCAACAAACATCTCAATCACTGCCCCATCAATAAGCATCTTTCAATCACTGCGCCATCAACAAGCATCTTAATCAGTACTTTGCATCAGCGTGTCGCCAATCACTGCCCCATCAACAAAGCGTCGCCAATCACCTTTATCAATATTCATCTAAAATTACTGCTTATCAATAAACATCTCTAATCATTGCCCCCATCATATGCATCCCCAATCACTGCTTCCATCAACAAACCTCTCCAATCGCACCTTTGCATCAACAAACATATCAATCACTGCCCCCATCAATAAGCATTTTGCAATCACTTTTACATCAACAAGCATCTCCAATCACTGCCCCACCAACAAACATTTTCAATCCTTTCTTCCCCATCTGAACAAACATCTCCAATCACTGCCCCCATCAATTGACATCTTAATCACTGCCCCCATCGTTAAACGTCGCCAATCACCGCCCCATCAACAAACGTCGCCAATCACTGACCCCATCAGCCAAGCATCTAAAATTACCTTTACATCAATAAGCCATCTCTAATCATTGCTTTATCAATAAGCATCCCCAATCACTGCTTACATCACTAAATATCTTTAATCACTTTCCATCAATAAGCATCTCCATACTGCCCCATCAATAAGCATCTGCAATCACACTGCCATCAACCAAGCATCTCCAATCAATGCCCCCATCAACAAGCATCTCCAATCCTTACCCCATCAATAAACATCTCCTAATCATTGCCCATCTATTAAACATCTCCAATCACTGCCCCATCAACAAACATCTCAATCACTCTTCCATCATCAACAAAGCATCTCCTAATCACTGCCCCCATCAACAAACATCTCCAATCACTGCCCCATCAATTAAACATCTCCAATCAATGCCCCATCCACTAAATATATCCAATCTCTTCCATCCAGCAAGCATCTCCAATCACTGCCCATCAACAAACATCTCAATCACTGCCCCATCAACAAACATCTCCAATCACTGCCCCATCAATTAACATCTCCAATGCCATCATGCAAACATCTCCAATCACTGCCCCATCAGCAAACATCTCCAATCTGCCCCATCAGCAAACACCTCCAATCACTGCCCCATTGTTAACATCTCCAATCACTGCCCCATTACTAAACCTCTCCAATCACTGCCCCCATCAACCAAGCATCTCCAATCACTGCCCTATCAACAACATCTCCAATCAATGCCCCATCAATTTCCAAGCATCAATCACTGCCCCATCATTCACGTCGCCCAATCACCGCCCCATCAACAAGCACGTCGCCAATCACTACCCATCAATAAACATCTAAAATTGCTGCCCCATCAATAAACATCTCCTAATCATTGCCCCATCAATAAACATCCCCCAATCACTGCCCCCATCACTAAATATCTTTAATGCTTCCCCCACCAATAAGCATCTCCAATCGCACCCTTTACATCCAACCAAAGCATCTCCAATCACTATCATCAGCCAAACACATCTCAAACGCACCTTTATCAATAAAGCATCCCCAATCACCTTTACATCAACAAACATCTCCAATCACTGCCCCATCAATAAGCATCTCCAATCACTGCGCCATCAACAGAAACATCTCAAATGGTACCTTTATCAATAAACATCTCCAATCACCTTTATCCTTAAACATCTCCAATCACTGCTTACATCAATAAACATCTCTAATCTTTTACTTGCATCAACAAACATCTCCAATCACTGCTTCCATCAATTAACATCTCCAATCACTGCCCCATCACTAAATATCTCCAATCTCTGCCCCATCAACAAACATCTCCAATCACTTTACCCCCATCAGCAAACATCTCCAATCTTCCCCCATCAACAAACATCTCCAATCCTTTCCCCCATCAATTAACATCCTCAATCACTGCCCATCAACAAAGCATCTCCAATCACTGCCCACATCAACAAACATCTCCAATCCTGCCCCATCAACCAAGCATCTCCAATCACTGCCCCCCATCAATTAACATCTCCAATCACTGCCCCATCAATAAGCATCTCCAATCACTGCCCATCAACAAGCATCTCCAATCACTGCATCAACAAACATCTCCAATCTTTTCTTCCATCAATTAACATCTCCAATCACTGCCCCATCAATAAACATCTCCAATCACTGCCCATCTACTAAGCATCTTTAATGCTTCCATCAATAAACATCTCCAATCACTGCCCGTCAATAAGCATCTCCAATCACTGCCTCATCAATAACATCTCCAATCACTGCCCCATCAATAGCATCTCCAATCACTGCCTCATCCAATAAACATCTCAATCATTACATCAATAAACATCTCCAATCACTTCCCCATTAATAAACATCTCCAATCACTGCCCATCACTAAATATCTTCAATCACTGCCTCATCAATAAACATCTCCAATCACTGCCCCATCAATAAACATCTCCAATGCTACCCCGTCAATGAACATCTCCAATCACTGCCCCATCAATAAACATCTCAATCACTGTTTACATCAACAAATATCTCCAATCACTGTCCATCAATAAACATCTCCAATCACTGCCTCATCAATAAACATCTCCAATCACTGCCTCATCAATAAACATCTCCAATCACTGCTTTATCAATAAACATCTCCAATCACTGCTTACATCCATAAGTATATTCAATCACCTTTATCAATAAACATCTTCCAATCACTGCCCATCACTAAATATCTTTAATCTCACTTCCCTCAATAAACATCTCCAATCACTGCCCCATCAATAAACATCTCCAATCACTGTTCCATCAACAAATATCTCCAATCACTGCCCCATCAATAAACATCTCCAATGCTGCCTCATCAATAAACATCTCCAATCACTGCTTACATCAATAAACATCTCCAATCTTTCCCTTTACATCAAAAAACATCTCCAATCACTGCCCCCATCAACAAGCATCTCCAATCACTGCCCCATCAATTCCATCTCCAATCACTTAACCCCATCAACAAACGTCTCGCCAATCACTTGCTTTGCATCAACAAACGTCTTAATCACCTTTACATCAATAAACTTACATCTAAAGTACTGCATCAACCAAGCATCTCCTAATCGTTATCAACAAACATCTCCAATCACCGTCCCCATCACTAAGTATCTCCAATCACTGCCCCATCAACAAAACATCTCCAATCACCGCCCCATCAACAAACATCTCCAATCACTGCCCATCAACAAACATCTCCAATCACGTCTCATCAATTAACATCTCCAATCACTGCCCCATCATTAAACGTCGCCAATCACTGCCCCATCAACAAACGTCGCCAATCACTGCCCCATCAATAAACATCTAAAATTATTGCCCCATCAATAAACATCTCTAATCATTGCCCCATCAATAAACATCCCCAATCACTGCCCCATCACTAAATATCTTTAATCACTTCCCCATCAATAAACATCTCCAATCACTGCCCCATCAATAAGCATCTCCAATCACGCCTCCATCAATAAACATCTCCAATCACTGCCCCATCAATAAACATCCCCAATCACTGCCCCATCAACAAACATCTCCAATCACTGCCCCATCACGAACATCTCCAATCACCCCATCAACAAACATTCCAATCACTGCCCCATCAACAAACACTCCAATCTGCCCCATCAATAAACATCTCCAATCATTTGCCCCATCAATAAATCATCTCATCAAATCACTGCCCCATCAACAAACATCTCCAATCACGCCCCATCAACAACATCTCCAATCACTGCCCATCACAAACATCTCCAATCACTGCCCCCATCAATTAACATCTCCAATCACGCCATCACTAAAATATCTCCAATCTCTGCCCCATCAACAAACATCTCCAATCACTGCCCCATCAACAAACATCTCCAATCACCGCCCCATCAACAAACATCTCCAATCACTGCCCCATCAACAAACATCTCCAATCACTGCCCCATCACGAAATATCTCCAATCACTGCCCCATCAATAAGTATCTCCAATCACTGCCCCATCAATAAACATCTCCAAGCATTGCCCCATCAATAAACATCTCCAAACACTGCCCCATCAACAAACATCTCCAATCACTGCCCCATCAACAAACATCTCCAATCACTGCCCCATCAACAAACATCTCGAATCACTGCCCCATCAATAAACATCTCCAATCACTGCCTCATCAATAAACATCTCCAATCACTGCCACGGGCATTAGGAACCTTGAGTACAGAGACAGGTTAAAGCATCTTAATTTGCACTCCCTCGAGAGACGTAGAGAGCTGGGCGATGTGATCGAGGTGTATAAATGGAAGTCAGGGCCGAACAAGCGGACATTACAAAGGTACTCAAACTATCCAACCAGGAGAGAACTTTTAACAATGGTTTTAAATTAGACAAATTTAGATTTAGGCGCGAAATAGGTAAACATTGGTTTGGAAATAAAGTAGTGGACGAGTGGAACAAGTTACTAAATATCATCATTAACTCGAATACGCTGGATAGCTTCAAACGTAGGTTGGATGGATATATGAGCAACAGGAGTTGGGTGTAATAGGGACTGCCTAGTATGGGCCAATAGGCCCGCTGCAGTTTCCTCCATTCTTATGTTCTTAATCTAATCATTGCCCAGGTAATAAACATCTCCAATCACTGCCCCATCAATAAATATCTCCAATCATTGTTCCATCATCTACCATATCCAGTAATTTCCCCACAAAAACTTCTCCCTCAGTTAATGTTCCAGTCAATTAACTTTTTTCAGTAAACCGTCCAGCCAACTGAGTTTTACTGTAACTGTCCCACCAGCTAACTTCTCCATTAACTGCCAAACGAAACAACTCCCGCTTACTGCCCCAGCAAGCAAGTCCCCCTGTCACTTACCATGCAACCACCTCTGCCTGTCACTTACCATGCAACCACCTCTGCCTGTCACTTACCATGCAACCACCTCTGCCTGTCACTTACCATGCAACCACCTCTGCCTGTCACTTACCATGCAACCACCTCTGCCTGTCACTTACCATGCAACCACCTCTGCCTGTCACTCTACCATGCAACCATCTCTGCCTGTCACTTAATGCAACCACTCTGCCTGTCACTTACCATGCAACCACCTGTCGTCACTTACCATGCAACCACCTCTGCCTGTCACTTACCATGCAATGCCTCTGCCTGTCACTTACCATGCAAACCACCTCTGCCCGTGTCACTTACCATGCAACCACCTCTGCCTGTCAACCACCTCTGCCTGTCACTTACCATGCAACCACCTCTGCCTGTCACTTACCATGCAACCACCTCTGCCTGTCACTTACCATGCACCTAACGCTCATAACTGCTCTTGTCATGTCAACAGATGTATTGATATCTGTAATTATCTGTACAACGTAAAAGTATTTCATTAGTGATTATTCTGTTTTTCTTTCCTCAACCGAGTCTACATGAAGAAAATCTCCACAAAATCCTGTTGCTATTTTTTCGTGGTGTTTCCTCTGTGTGTTTTCTGTTTTGTTTTTGTTTTAAACGCCCTATCTATCACGCCCTTCAACCTTTCAAAACAAATCAACACGGTGGGTGCTTAGTCCATGAAACTTTACACATGAAATTCGCCTCTGAAAACCCTGGCAAACTCCGCCCAATTGTCTTTCAAATCGGTTCTATTAAAAAGATGTAATCAAATAGTTTCTGTAGAGGATTTTATAGAATTCGAGGTTTTGTTTTGTGTATATTTATTCGTTTTCTATGTTGACACTCTTTGAGGGGTTACTGTACAGTCTGAGTTAAAGTTTACTCTACCATAATAACTGGGTGAGTAGATTCCGTGCGATTTCTTGCTAAATTAATTCACGAGATTGATATTCACGATTATTTTTCTTGGATAACTTATTGTAAAGAATATTAGTCATAGCTAATTATTTATAACGAAATTTAGTTCGAAATGATTAGTTATCAAGTTTAGTTTTACATGAGTAATTACCAAGAAATTTAGTCATACTTTTATCCTCTTCACCACTGATTGGCTCGTTAGCCGCTTGGGCGATCGGTCACGTCTCTGATTACTTTTCCTTTTCTTTTATCCTCTTCACCAACAGAACGACTCGTTAGTCGCTTGGGCGATCGGTCACGTCTCTGTTGCGCACTGTTCGCAAGTACTGGGCATGCGCCGGCTCCTGAATGTACCTGAACCCGCTCCAGTGTTCGTCAAGTCTTGTCTTGAAAGAGCTCACACTCGGTGCCGTCACAACACTTTCTGGTAGATTGTTCCAAGAGTTCACAACTCTCACTCCGAAAAAGTTTGCCCTCACAGTTTTCTGGACTTACGGCTTCTTCAATCTTGAGCTGTGACCCCGTGTGGGGCGAGCGTCCTCCAGCTCCAAGTAAGGACACTCGACTGAGTAGTGTCCCCTTGAGATGCTTATACACCTCTATTAGGTCACCCCTTGCCCGTCTGTAGTATAAGCTAGGTAAGTTCAGGCGCTCCAATCTCTCAGGGTAGCTGAGGTGCCGAAGGGCAGGCACCAGTCTGGTGGCCCTCCTTTGAACATTTTCAACCAACCGACAGTCCCTAGCATATCTCAGGGACTAGACGGGGTGACAGTACTCCAGATGGGGAAGCACTTCACTCTTGAAGATCGTTACGAGGGACGGACCGTCTAGATATCTGAACGACCTTCTTATAAGACCCAAAAATTTATTTGCCTGATTTACCTTCTTCTCGCAATGGCCCGAGAACTTCAGCTCATTGTCAACATACACACCTAGGTCCTTCTCACATTCAGTCTCAAATAGTGCAGTTTCTTCATCCCTTTGGGGCATGTGATACGCCTCCTTACCGTAGGTACGCCCCAGGTGCATCCACTTACACTTCGTGACATTGAATCTCGGCAGCCATTTTTTCTACCATTCCTGGAGCCCACAGAGGTCCTTCTGCAGCTCTTCACAGTCCGCTTGGTTCTTTATTTCCCGAAATAACTTGGCGTCATCGGCAAACATATTTATGGAGGAAGGCACAACGTCAGGTATGTCATTTATGAAACAAACAAGCAACAGCGGGCCCAATATACTGCCCTGTGGTACCCCGCTTGTGACAAGTACAGATGATGATTTCATGCCATTAATCACCACACACTGCTTGCGGTCATGTAGAAAGTCTTCTATCCACGCTAGGACATTTCCCCGAATTCCGTACCCTTCCAGTTTGATTTTCAGCCTTTCGTGGGGTACACTGTCGAAAGCCTTGGCAAAATCTAGTAAATATTGTCGATATTACCACCCCGTTCCAGAATATGGGTCCAAATATCCAATACCTTGAGCAATTGTGTTAAGCAGGAGCGCCCCGGCATAGAACTGTGTTGGCAATCCTTTACAAGGTTGTTTCGTAGTAGACGTTTCATCGCGGCATCTCTGATAATACCCTCAAGTACTTACTTATTATGCTGGTCAGGCTCACCGGTCTATAGTTGTTCGTGGAGTGACGATCGCCCTTCTTGAAGATAGGACTCACATAAGCCACTTTCCATTCACCGGGGACCTTTCGTTCATCCAGGCATTAACAAAACAGGATCTTCAGGGGCTCGGCAAACTCGTTGCTCAACTCTTTTAGCACTAGAATGCACCATGTCAGGGCCGGGACTCTTATGGACCTTTAGCTTTGACAGTTTATTTCTAATACCCTCTTCTGTGAACACAAAGTGGGTCAGTGCTGTGTCGAATCGTCTGTCCTCAAACGCATTAAGGTTAATCGCATCTTCTCTTGTGAACACCGAAGAAAAGAAGCTGTTCAATGCCTCAGCTTTATCCTGGTTAGAATCTGCGTAACTACCTTCTTCAGGCCTCAATTCTGATACTCCTACTCGCGTTTTTAATTTCGACTTTGCATAGTAGTAAAACGCCTTTGGGTTTGACTTGACCTCGCTTGGAACTCCTTTTCAGCCTTTCTACATTCTATCTATGCTTGGTTTCTGGCTCTTGCATACATCTTCCTGTCCTGCTCATCATTTGACCCAACCCACGTCTTGAATTTCTGGGTTTTCTTCTTAACCTTGTCGACCGCCGCATGGTTCATGTGTAGGGATCCCCTCGTATTCCTAGAGGCATTGGGTTTGGTCTTGGGTATGTATTTATTGATCAAATGGGTCACTTTACTAGTTATGATATCACTGGTCAACATAAAATTTTTTTCATGGTTCTGGATCAAAACAGTCTGATTCTAGTGTAATTGTATGTGCTGAACTCAATTATGACATTCGTATAGCTGTATCAGGCTCAGTTTTCCAGAACCAGCATATCTATATATTTAGTGTACCATGCTATTCATACAGTAATTTATATGCTCATTGGCTCCACTTATGCAATTATTTTGTCCTGATTTGTGCTTTTTTGTTTGTTTCAGTTTGCTGATTCATGATATTGCATATCTACACCTGCATGATTTGTAATTACTCTGAAATTGACAAAACATGGAACGTCGCAAGTGTGTGAACGGTGCTGACAGTTTTTGCTACATATGTGGTGCCTTCACTCCTGGTAGCCTCAAGAAACCAGTCACAAAAGCTGTTCGACTGAACTACAAAAGTTACTTCAAATGTCATTTGGGTGACCAAGACAAGAAATGGGCACCTCATGTAGCCTGTAAGTCTTGTGTTAACCACCTGAGCGAGTGGATGTGTGGTAAACGAAGTTCAGGAATGCCGTTTGCTGTACCAATGATATGGCGTGAACCTAAAGACCACAGTAGTGACTGCTACTTCTGTCTCACAAATATTAAGGGAATAAAAATCAAGACACGAGGCAAGGTACAGTACCCCAATATTGCTTCTGCAATCCGACCAGTACCGCACAGTGCTGAACTTCCAGTCCCAAATCCACCGACTGAACAAGAATTGAGTGATTCCGATTCTACCTCTACCTCAATGGAAAACGACTACCAGGATGACTCTGAAAATACCAGGCCTAAACTATTTACTCAAGAAGCGCTTCATGATCTCATCAGGGACCTAAACTTGTCAAAAGGAAAGGCTGAAGTTTTGGGATCCAGACTAAAGCAGCGTAACCTGCTAGAAGATGGAGTGCATATCACTACAGCGCGTTACCGACATAGACACCTGTCTGCATTTTTCAAGATGGCAAACAACCTTTGTTATTGCGAGGACGCAGTATCTCTCATGCAACAACTCTGCAAGTCTGAAACATACAAGACAGAGGATTGGAGGCTGTTTATAGACTCAGGAAAAGACTCTCTGAAAGCTGTTCTTTTACACAATGGCAATCGGCTTCCATCTGTCCCAATAGCACACGCAACAAAAATGACTGAGAGCTATGAAACAATGAAAATTCTGTTGGCCGCTATAGAGTATGAGAAACACCAGTGGAAGATATGTGGCGATCTCAAAGTCATCAGTTTACTACTGGGCCTTCAGAGTGGCTACACAAAGCACATGTGCTTTTTGTGCTTGTGGAACAGCAGAGCTGATGCAGAGCACTATGTGAGAAAGGATTGGCCGACAAGACCAAGAGATGCGCCTGGAAGGTTTAACTGTGCTCACAATCCGCTTGTAGATCCAGAAAAGATATTTTTGCCTCCACTGCATCTAAAGCTCGGTTTGGCTAAAAATTTCATCAAAGCTATGGATCAATTCGGTGCTGGGACTCTATACTTATCTCAGAAACTAGGTGGTGTGGTTTCCGAAGCCAAGTTGAAAGCAGGTGTCTTGAATGGACCACAAATTCGTATACTAGTTAATGATAGCGAATTCACCAAAACATTGAACCCACTGGAGAAAAAAGCATGGGAATCATTTGTCAATGTGTCAAAGAATTTTCTTGGAAACTATCGTGCTGACAACTACAAAGAAATCGTAACAACCATGCTTCAGAATTATCATGCATTGGGAGCAAGGATGTCCTTGAAATTGCATTTTTTCCACTCTCATATTGAATTTTTCCCAGGTAACCTTGGAGACGTTAGTGATGAACACGGCGAAAGATTTCATCAAGATATCGCCATAATGGAGAGCAGATATCAGGGACAATTCAGTCCTAACATGATGGGCGACTATTGCTGGACACTGCAACGAGAAGAGAGCAAGCTGTACAAGAGAAAGAGTAAAGTTCAGAAGCACTTTTAGAACTTCATATTTTGTCATTATAAAGGATTTGAACTTATGTTTTTTGGTACAATTTTTTATGAGCTTATCTGTGATAGGTTTAAAATTGTATCTTGCATGACGCGATAATGTTACTATATTTACTATTTTTTTTATTCTTTAAGAAAGTAGGTCTGATGGTAGAATGAAACATCCAATTAATATTCATTAATATGAAATTAGTCATGAAAGCACAGTCACATGAGATAATCTCATCTTTTGCACGACACGTGATGGAATATTAAATATTTGTACCTATTGATTTTTTTATAAAACCTGGTCTGATAGAACAAAACAAATATCAGATTCGAATTCAGCAATATGAAATTAGTTGTGTGAGCATGATCTCATATGTGAACCATTTTGGCTGTTGACCAGTGTATTCAGCGTAGTGTCTGCCTTCTTGTGCCTTAATGAGTCAGGCCAATGGATACCCCTCATCTCTTCCCTCATCCCGTTGTAATTTCCCCTGTAATATTTGCACCTTGGCTTGGCCTTATCTTGAACTAGGTAACAGTTAAATCTGAATGACAACACTATATGGTGACTGGTGCCAACTGGGGCAAGGTGTTCCAGTTTGGCCACCATACCCTCCTCGTTTGTTATGATGAGGTCTAGTGGCTTGGGTGTTTGCTCCCCTCTGTAATGTGTCGGGTCTCTAACATGTTGGAACAGACAATTATCTCTCAGCGTTTCTACAAAAAGAGTAGCAGGGTTATTCAGTCATTTGGGGTGAACTCGTTTCTCCAGTCGATGTCGCCATAATTAAAGTCCCCCATGATAAGGATGTGGCTAGGGTTGAGCATCTCCGCGTTGTCTATTAAGGTTCTTAAGTTCCTTTGATTTAGTGGGCCACAGTTTCGGGATCTGTAGATACACCCGACAATAAGTAAGTCCCTTCCCTTTAGTTTAATTTTACACCATTTGGAATCTTCAAAAGCATCCTCTCCCTGTACCCTCGCCTGGCTGGCTCTAAGGTCTTGCCTAGCATAGATAACCACACCCCTCTTGCAAGTTTCTTGAGAAAGGTTCGTAAATGAGTCATATCCAGCTATCCTGAACTCAAATTCCTCTGGGTCGATTCTCCTGTTCTTGTACAACAGTTTGACGACTCTTACAATATCTGGTTGGTGTACCTTCAGTAGTGTTTCAAACTCGTCTCTCTTATCAAGGAACGTGTCAGTTTAGTGTACATGACATTCAAGCCAGAATTTGTTCTCGGTAACGTCTCTGCTCTTAGTAGTAACCCCGCCCCCCACCCCATTCTCAGAAGCTGCAGCATTTGGTAAGTACACTGTATTTTGCAGGGTGTAGTTAGAAATGTCATTGTTTACAAGGCGCTCGCCTCCTCCCGGCTGATAGGCCTATAGGCGGAGCTGGTGTCACCTCCCGGGCGGGGGGTAGAGCGGGAGGAGGATTGCGCAGCTGTCCACCGGCCGTGTCGGCACACTTGCTTCCACCACTCTCTCCCTGAATACAACCCATGTACAGTGATGGACAATTCATTATTACTTTAGTCTTGGAACATCAGTATTGAATAATTAATTATGATGATTATTACTGGATATTATTTAACATTCACTAAAATTACTGTTACAAAATAACTATTACTAAATTTCGTCCACGTAAAAGCTTTTTCATTACTGTCGTAGATTCACCAAATATTTTAATCTGTCAGTAACGCATATACTTGATAGGAAATAAACTATGTCTGTCAGTTAGTAATTCATACACAGTTAAACTCTTGCAATATAAACTCTATTCCTAAAACTTTTACTCTGCATCCTTCACTCTGCACCCTTTAATCTGCACCCTTTACTCTGCTCCCTTCACTCTGTACCCTTCACTCTGCACCCTTCACTCTGCACCCTTCACTCTGCACCCTTCACTCTGCATCCTTCACTCTGCACCCTTCACTCTGCACCCTTCACTCTGCACCCTTCACTCTGTACACTTCTGCACCTTCACTCTGCACCCTTCACTCTGCACCCTTCACTCTGCACCTTCACTCTGCACCCTTCACCTTCACTCTGCACCTTCACTCTGCACCCTTCACTTGCACCCTTCACTCTGTACCTTCACTCTGTACTCCTTCACTCTGCACCCTTCACTTCTGCACTCCTTCACTCTGCACCTTCACTTGCACCCTTCACTTGCACCTTTCACTCTGCACCCTTTCACTCTGCACCTTCACTCTGCACCCTTTACTCTGCACCCCACTTGCACCTTTCACTTGTACACTCTGTACCTCTTCACTCTGCACCTTCACTCTGCACCTTCACTCTGCACCTTTCACTCTGCACTCTTTCACTCTGCACCCTTCACTCTGCACCCTTTACTCTGCATCCTTCACACTCTGCACCCTTTACTCTGCACTCTGCACTCTCCACTCACTTGCACCCTTCACTTGCACTGCACCTGCACCTTCACTAACTCACTTCTTCACTCTGCACCCTTCACTCTGCATCCTTCTTGCACTCTGCACTCTTCACGCTGCATCATTCTGCACTTCACTCTGCACCTCACTCTGCACCCTTCACTCTGCACCCTTCACTCTGCATCCTTCACTCTGCACCCTTCACTCTGCACCCTTCACTCTGCATCCTTCACTCTGCACCCTTCACTCTGCACCCTTCACTCTGCACCCTTCACTCTGCACCCTTCACTCTGCATCCTTCACTCTGCACCCTTCACTCTTCACCCTTCACTCTGCACCCTTCACTCTGCATTCCTCACATAACCTTCACCATTTAGAGTATATGGAGGACTGACATCCCTTAACATCATTAACAATTTCTTCTCTTACAAGATGCAAAACAATCTACTGTACTACGAGATGGTGTCGACTGAGTGTATATCTTCAGTGTCAATGATGGTATGGACTTCTCTGAATAACTTTTTCGGTAGAATATCTAAAAGAGATAGTCTTATAGCGACGTCAATCATGGTTCTCCTATATTAACTCTGACTCGGTTTGATAGTGTTCGTCAACCAGCATGGTCTAGAGACTTTAGATACTGTAATTATTTCAGTTTAACGTTTGTATACTACAGTTAAATGTTGGTGACGCCAAGAGCATAGAACTATCTTAAAAGTTTATTAAGTTTCATGATCATCTCTAGTTACAAACAACCTCTTATATTATATCTGAATGAGGTACATTAATAATCACAAGGGAATATAGAGCACGTAAACTTGAACACAAACATTATATCTACATGGGTGTGGAGTATAACAGACTCGGGTTACACTCCCTAATATTACACTAGAATAGACTGATAATTATAATTATAAAGTTCTCTCTCGTAATTTTTAATTGTTGATGGACGAGTGTAATTATTAACCTTGTTACACGCTTGTTACCTTAGTTGTTGAAGCGCAGTAATAACATTATAACGTCACCGTCAACGACTAACGAAAGAGCCATCCAAATATGCGACTATTCATCTAACTCTTTGTCTAAACTAGTATCTGTGAAAATAACAAACTCTCACCACATGTGAACTAGATAAACAGTGTATAAGTAAAATAAATCGTTGTATCATGTCTACATAATCAATTCTCTGAAATTATGCGAATTCAGGTCACGGCCTCGGGGGGCGAAAAAATTAGAACAGAAAGAAATTAAAATAGAGAAGAAAATGGTTATACTGTGTTAATCTACACCAGCTTTTTAAAGTGAGACAGATTGAATAAATATGTAAACACATAAGAAGGCAGAGCATTCCACAGTTTGGTTGTGTGAGGAAAGAAGGATGTACTATAATGGGTTATTCTAGTGTGACCGACATCCACAGAGAAACGGTGGGCACCGCGGGCAAGACGTGTGTTACGAGCCCATGGCCTTGCCGGCGGTACACAGGATGCCAAATCCACCGAACATTGCCCGTTAAAGTACCTGTAAAAGAGAGAGGGTGAAGCAACATTGCGGCGAAGAGAAAGGGAAGAAAGAATGTCAACTAAAGGAGGAGAGTTAATAAGACGAAATGCCTTTGATTCCACCCTATCTAACAGTTGGACAGAAGAAGAGCCATTCCAGATATGAGAGCAGTGCTCCAAGTTGGGATGGATGAATCCCTTAAATACTTGAAGCAACTGCTCAGGAGTGAAGTAGTTAGGCACCTGTACAGCATTCCCAACGGTAAGCTAAACAGGTAACTCATGTTTCACTTCCACACGTAATTCCGTCAGAAACATTAGACAAAAAGAGTACTCTAGCCATAACCTTCGTCATGCAGGCGATAATCGTCACTGTCATCAAAATCTAGATCGTCAAAATTTGTAATATCGCCCTAACTTGCACAGCTTATTGGTCTAACATTAACCATGATTCTCGCTGTTCTGTATTTTACGTCTCGTAACATCACTGAGAGTGACATTGAAATAATTATAATTCTTAACATAAGGGTTGTCTCTTATCTGAAAACTTTGTTTCAGAATATATTATGTCATTACAAAATCATTACTTTGACATTGATTCAGCCAGTGTGGCGGATGATGGCTTTCCGCAGGTCACTTTGCAGCCCAGTGGCACGTGATGCCTGACTCAGACATCCAGTAGTACCGGGTGATCAGCGTTATGTTGATGGGCTGTTGTGCTGATCAGATACAATAAGAGGAAGCAAAATAGGAGACAAGATACAGCGTCGCTCACAGTTAAGGATGGCAAAAGTCTTTATACACTTATGTTAGGAAAACATATTGCGAACGTTTTTATTAATCAATAGAGGATAATTTAACATACGTTGTCTTATGATGGCAAATGTATTTTATTATCGTATTAATATCAAGGTCCACGATCACTTCCTAGTGTTATCTTTATGGACAACTTGTGTGAGTAACAACATCTTTTGGTAATGGTACAAATTTGTGTTTTTCATTTAATATATTTTGGGCGATTAAGAAATAGGAACAACACAACTCATAGAAAAGTAAGTAGAAAATATGTAAGAGAAAAATTAAACACTTTTCGTGTTGCTTAGCGCTTTACTAGTTGTTTAGCAGGTGGAATTACGAGGTTTTTGTGTAAGATTTTTTCACGATATTAATATCATTTGGAATATTTTTCTCGACATATTAAACCATAACCGCCTCTCAATATCTTAAATGCTGCAAACTATTCAGGTGAGCGGTTGCTCACCTTCAAACTTCTTGCATGTTGAAATAGCTCAACGTGTACAGTGTGGGGGAGCACCAAGCTCGGCTCCTGTCACCAGCATTGAAGGGTTTTTGTTTAAATCTGTGCGACTGTTAGTGACGGTAATGGGCGTCTTGCTAGTGTTGTCATAATACACAGTCGTCTGGCTGCCTTGGGAGATAATTCTACCCCAGATGACGAGAGTCTTGTGGGACTGGAGTGTGCCATACGCTGCTTATACTTTGTGGTAATATTGGGCAAACTTTGATAGGTTGTAAAGGCAGCTGAGAGAAGGGGTATTGCTTGTGGGGGTAAATTATATGACCTCTCACAATGTACCCATAGAGGGCGACCTCACTTTACCTGGTGACATGACAACGATAGCCTCACAAAATATGACGGTTGAGGATGACCTGATCACGAGATCTGAGGTTGACGAGTTCCACAACAATTTAAATAATGAGTTACCTAATGCAAAAAGGCAGAATATACCATACAGAAAACTCGGATCAAATAACAATGACCCCAAATGGATAAATAATTATTTAAAGAATATTATTGGACAAAGGAAGACTATACAGTAGGTAGAAGAATGAATCGTGGTGAATTTTACCTCCGAGATTATTATAAGGTATTGGCCAGTTGATGTCGATCTATGTTGAGTCTATATTATTGTGAGTGGCTGAGGGTGTAACTGACTAGTGAAGTATCCCTAAGCATGAAACCCTAAGAAGGAAGTGAGGAGGACTCGAGTCAGTCCAATGAAAAGACCTTCAGAGGATCAGTGGCTCTCGTAGGCCTTGAACGAGTAACACTTGGGAGTTGGCTGAATGAGTGAGAGCGTCCGCCACTTGTCAGAAGAGGTTGAGTGTTTATTAATTACCCTTTGCATTTTCTTTATTTATAAAATTATTTGTCTTTATATAATGCATTTTTTCTCAGTAGTATGAAACTTATGAACAAGAGAAAATATTAAGTCCATAAACTCACAACATCTCGTATGCCGAATATGAACACTGCCTCAGTTGCTTACTACTCTGTTAGGATTCTTCGGCAAAGGATATGTGTGCTATGAGATATTGAGGAGTAAGGAGATATGTTTTTCTAAAGTAACTTTAATGAAGATTAGCACGAATTATATTGGCACCAAGAGAAGGAATAATAATAATAATAATAATAATAACAATAATAATAATAATAATAATAATAATAATAATAATAATAATAATAATAATAATATGGTGTACCAAGGAAGAAAAATAGGCGTATTTCTGAGATTGAAGCTGGAATAAGTTTGGTCTGCTTTCGGCACATTTTAGTCAAGAGAAGTCACTTTACATGAATTAGATAGCTTAAATTAGGCCTGTCCACCTTACGACCCGTGAGCCAGAGTCCGGCCCGCAAAATGTTTCTATTTGGCCCGCCAGCTATAGGCTTGCGAACACTTGTTTTATATCTATTTAGGCTTTGACAAATTATAGTCTTTTGTCAGGAACTGTCACATGTAAACAGGATCTGTCACATGCATCACCTGACAGATATCAAGAGGACCTGACACAGGTGGGAACAGACACAAGCAGTATTTCACAAATTTCCCATCGGACAACGGTTTCCCTCTCTTGGCTTTGGTTTGTAGCTTTGAAGAAATTTACTGCTCGATCACGTTTGTATCAACGAATCCACCTTATCTTCTCTCATCTGTCGATCTGTTTGTATGTTTTGTAGAAATAATGTCTCTTGATAAATAATCTATTCCTTGTCAACTACAATCTTTTGAACTCTCAACATTCAGCATCTATTTTCCTCTTCTTTTCGGTAATCATGGGACCTACCTTCTTTGTTTTTATAATCAAATGGCTGGATACTAGCAGTAATATGTCTTGTGTTAGGTATAAAGAGCAGACACGCTGACATGGCTGCAAATTGTAAAAGAGAGAGGCGGCTGTAAACGCTAAAGCAAATAACCGCCTGCAATATATATAGTTCTCACAACGAATAAATGACGATCTTCAATTGTTAATCGTGTTATATTTTACCATATTTTATATATTAACATTTAGTGTCATAGTTTACTTCGATAAAATGTTTAAGAAATATCTTGAATTAAAGACATTTTTGCAGAGAAATATCACAAATATCACGTCATGCCCAGAGCGGTACAGCTGATTCACTTATTCGTATATCAAATGACACCGTCACCAACTTCTTGGTTACGGTCTTGAAAGGTCGAGGCGGTTATTGACGCTGTCAGTCACAGGTCGTATGTTTCCGTGTGACGTAGATAATCCTATGCTACCGCCACATTTTTGTTCATCATACTTTTGGCGTTCCTAAAGGTCAGAGAACGACGACTTCTTGCATCTGTTTCTGCCACTTTCATTTATCTTCTGTGGATGTCTTTCTTAGCTAAATATATTCCCTTTAACTTGTGTTTCCTTTGATCTCCTTTCTTTTATGGGTTCACCCCGGGTTATTTTCATCCCCTCCCCTTCCCCTCGTCGTATCACATGACTTGGTCTTGCTCCTCTCTATATATTTCATCTACATGTGACTCCTGCTCTTGCTAAAATACTTTTATTGCTCAACCTGTCATTAAGTGGCACTCCTCATCTCAATTATGCCTGACAAAACATCATTATTTTTCCATGCATATGTCTATGTTGCCTAATTATTGTCTTATGCATTTTTTACCTCATTTTCCTCGATATCTTTCTTTCAGGCACAACGCCATCAACCTCCCTCTATTACCTTCATCCCGTCTTCATGATATCCCCCATTTCCTCTTCACACTTTTTTCTACCTTCAACACCAATACCCGGTGTTTATGCGTGTCCATATTACGCGTTAAGTCCTCATAACATCTCTCCATGCTCTCAGCAACATTTCCTTAATTTGCTTCACACCTTAACCTTTATTTTACCAGCGTTAGCCCTTAACCTCTGGCCCTCAAGACTCCCCTCATACTGCAACATTCTTCTCAGCAGCTCCTTGCCTGTTTATGTTATTGTGACAAGGTTGTACAAAAACAGGAACTCTCACAACCACCAGCAGCTGATGTCCTCACTCGGTACATTCATCATGATATGATGAGTAAGGGACTTAAGTTCTCACTTCAAACTATTGTGAGTCTCTCTACTTCGTTTTTTACAATAGTAATTTGAATTTCCCTGTACACACACTCCTTCATTCTAATAATTTTTCCGGCACTCCCGTCTTCCAGACACACAATGCAGCCTCCCATCTCCCTCATAAACCTTCACCTAGACTTGAATCAAGATGTAAATACCATCCATTGTTTCCTTCCCTTTCATGAATACATATTGCATTTTATCGGTGTTCACTATCTGTTTTAATGCCTTCATAGAATGCACCATCAGACTGAGGCCCCTCTGTAGTTTCCACAGTACATGATATCACCCCTCCGCTTGCAAATTGGCCCTATCACACTTTTCCTTCAGATCTCTTGTATCTCTCGACGCTTTCCTTAACAGATCCAACAATCACCCCATCCCGGAATGCCTTCACCAACTCCCGCTACCACCGACGGTCCACCACCACCTATAGAGAGCTGTGTCTTCGTCTCCTCACCTGGCTGTCTATCACTTGTCTCCCTCTTACCAAAATTTCTGCAATCGCTTTGTCTCTCGTTTTCCATATACAATAATGCTTGAAGTTACTCTTTTCTACTACTTTTCTGCTCCTTTCCCAGTATAGAGTGATCTCTTCATCAATTGGCATCGCACACATTCTTCCTTGCTTTGTCATCTACCTCGCCTGTGAAACGCTATATATGTCTTTTCTTTCTCTCTCCCTCCAATGTCTCTATATCATACCACTCCTGTGTGGCTTCCCACCTCCCCCCACTGCTCTCTTCATAAATGTTATTTATATTTCTTCTGTTCGACCATCTTCCGTTGTTTGTCAATTTTTGGCTTTGTTTTTTTTAGCCACATCTTACACTTCTTCATTCTACAGCCGAGTTTCTTTCCTTTGTGGTCTCCCTCACTTGGTTCTACAATACACCTTCTCTGTCACCACAGTAAATATTTTCTGAATTTTGTTCTATTTTGTTTCAACTTTTCATTCTCCTGCAACTCCCCTTGTCTTCATTTGACTTCCTCTCTGTACATGGTGCAGGTCTATATATATAAAAGCGTATGTTTGTGTAGGACCACTCTTGTACTCATCTTCAAAATAAATACCAAGTGCCTCATATCAGCTGATGATTCCACTTTTTCAAGTTACGTCTCTAACTGATGTCATCAAGGTTTACGAGGACAATATATTACTTTATCGGAGACCCGAGAACCATAACTAATTTAGACACCGAACATGAACAGCCAAGAGTGTTGAGAAGGCCGGCTCATAACTCCAGTATTACAGTTTACAGTTTGCCTGCGTATTGGGTAAAACAAGATGATGGTCAACCGTACAAGGACGCTTAAACAATCGATAATACATTAATTTATAACACGTCGGATTCAATAAATAAAAATTAAAAACGTCGGTAGCGGGTCCAATAAAGCCACCCAAAACTGTCAATAAGATGAGGTCATCACACAATAAACTTGGTGCTGTACGTGACAGAATTCACATTACCGCCATTTTGACTACGCACAACATAAGAGCATAAGAACATAAGAATGGAGGAAACTGCAGCGGGCTCATTGGTCCATAGTGGGCAGTCTCGTTTACACCCAACCCCTATCGCTCATATATCCACCCAGCTATGTTGGAAGCTATCCAGAGTATTCGAGTTAAGGATGATGTTTGGTAACTTGGTCCACTCGTCCACTACTCTATTTCCAAACCAATTTTAACCTATCTCGCGCCTAAATATAAAGTTGTCTAATTTAAAACCACTGTAACGAGTTCGCTCCTGGTTGAACAGTTTGAGTACCTTTGTTATGTCACTTTGTTTAGCCCTGACTTCCATTTATACGCCTCTATCATATCGCCCATCATTCTACGTCTCTCTAAAGAGTGCAAATTAAGATGCTTTAATCTGTCTTTGTACTGTCATTCTCCTCTGAATTCTTTCTAGGGATTCTATATCCATTCTGTAGTACGGTGACCAGAACCGAACAACGTAATCCAAGTGAGGTCTCACAAGCCCAAGATGTAATTTTAGGATGACCTCGCTAGTCTTGTAACTAACTCTCCTTTGTATGAAACCAAGTACTTTGTTAGCCTTGTTTCGAGCAAATACACATTGTTGTCTTGGTTTAAGATTCCTACTTATCATTACTCCTAAATCTTTCTCTCAGTCGGATTTCTCTATAACAACATTGTTCATCTGGTATCTGGTTTCTCTATTTACATCTCCCAGACTAAATACTTTACATTTGGCCACATTAAATTTCATCTGCCATTTTTCAGACCATTCGAAAAATTTGTTTAGTTCTTCCTGTAGGTTTGCGGAGTCCTCGTCAGATTTAATTACATGCCCTATTTTAGTGTAGTCAGCAATTTACTTATGTCGTAATGGACCGTTCAGTCTTGTTTAATTCGTTGGCAGCCACCTGACTTGCTGCATTCTGAGCTCAGTGAGCACTGCCTTGAGCCTGACAGAGTTCTGGTGTTCTGTGGCAGCAAACTCCTCTGGATTGGTCGTTCCATTCCTCCCAGTCTCGGTGGTCGATGACCTGTGCTCGGGTGGGCTATTCTTCGTAAAAAGAAAAGAAAAAAGTACAGTTATTCCAGTGATGCTGGGATTTCCTTCACCCACTCATTTACCTTTCCCGTGACTTACTCGATCTTGAAGTTCTTCGTACCAATTACCGCACCTACTGTAGATGTCTTTGGCCGTCCTTCGTTATTTTGACCTCACTTCCACCGAACACCTCTATTGCCCATTCATAGTGTTCTGGCTTCACAATTAGGAAGGATTTGCTGGCATTTGGGTGGCACCCTATAAGTGGATTACTACTAAATAATAATAATTATAATAATATTTAAGTAATTTTTCAAATCAACAACATCAATTATCAACATTACACTCAGTACGCCGAAAAGACTTACAAACTTTATTGCTGGAAGACACTTTAATGGCCAGAAAGGAGGTGTTGGCGGGGTTTTGTGTCCGAATGCTCCTACTGTGATGTGATTCAGTAAATGTAAGAGTGTATTCAAGACAAACACAAAATTTACAGCTCGTTTTTACGAGTCACTTTTTTACATTTTACATTCTCTAGAAGAAGAAGAATAAGGAAGAATGATAACGTCTGGAAGCATAATATTAATACCCTGAAACTATATTTAAAGGTGAAAGAAATGAATTTTAATTTAGTGGTAAAACATGTTAAGATAATTATACTCCCAACAGTTTTTTTTTATTCTTTTTATTGATAGTATGACAGAAGTTGGACTACGTAAAATAACTATTAATGATAAATATATATATACATTTATATGCTGTATACACATGCTGTAGATTAAGGATTAAGAATTCACAATTACAAAGTTTTAAATAAATATATAAATTTTATATATCTTTAGCCGCAAATGAATAACACGTATATAATAATACACTCTCGGCGGCTGGAAAAAGTCTGATTTTTGCCTCCAGTGATTCCAATCATTGTAAAAATACATGGAAAAAATATATAATTCTAATTCATTTAAAGGTCAGGGGCTGACATTTCAACCCACGAGACAGGTGAGGGTGATCTACCGCTCATCACTCCCTCGGTGGCGTTCACATGTGTGTCTTTATAAAGTCTTTTTCTACACCAGATTCTCCTGACGTGCAGAGAAAAGTCTTTTTAGTTGTAATTTATTATTGAAATCTTATATTGAGAGCCACAAATATCGTCGGTGTTGGAGCAGGACGAGCTAGTAAGCACAGCCAGGTGACTCCACCCATTCATCTTTCTCAGTGTTGCCCTGGAGAGTGTGTGGCCATCACTGGCTGATCATAACAGCCTGGGTAGCCGCATCAGCTTGCTGAAGCAGTGCTCGTTAAAAGCTCTGCAAATATTTTTACGGTGGCCTCCCAGTCAAGTCTGTAGGATTGAAAACTCCTCTGTTGAGAACCGAACACTCCTCCTGCCTCCCGAATGGATGTAACCATAATTTTTTTTTTTTATTATTTGTCTTTATTAAAAAAAACAACTGGTCTTTAATATGTACACTGTAGGTGTACACCAATTTTTATAAAGAAAACGTTTTTTTTTTCTTTTTTAGGATTTACAGTTTATTAGTACCAATATGATCACTTACCCGGTACCATTAAAGCAAATTATTTATTAATATTATTGGATTTAGCGCATTAATTTCTAAGCATAATTTTTCTAAAACTTAGACTCGTATGTGTGTGTGTGTGTGTGTGTGTGTGTGTGTGTGTGTGTGTGTGTGTGTGTGTCCTAGAGTTGTTGACACCCTTACACTTTAAGAAAATATAAATTGTTAATATATATATATATATATGTAATATTCAGAAATTTCAGAGTAATTTCAAATGCCCCGCCATTGGCGATACTGAGCTTTCAAGGTCGTCTGAGGGAAGAGAGCGCTCCCCGCACATAGTGGGAGGGTGTGGAACTAGGCCTATATGATATTCAATGTAATTTGCCGAATTAATAATAATGCGATTCATGAAGTTAAGTTACTATTATTGAATTTGAAATTATTATAGATCGTTTATCAGTCTGAATAATGTCACGGGTGTCCCAAGGAGTTATTAGTTAGGCGGAAAATATGTCACGTAGGCCTAAGCTAACGCCTTGAGAGGACATGAGGCGGGCTCTCTCTCGGTCACGTGAAAGCGATTGGACCTACAGGACATCCCTGCGCGTCCGTCCACAGAAATAGTCACGTGGCCTAGTCACCTGTGTTGCACTATTGCAGTATAACAAGTAAGTCTCATTCGATCTCAGACAGGGTTAGATAAGGCAATGGTAAAGTTAACAAGAGCTAACAGTGAGTTCATTTCAGGGTTTCCGTCAGAACCCACTTGACTGCGAGAAATTGACTGCGAGAGTGATGACCGCGAGAGATTGACTGCCGTTTGAGACTGCCGTTGATGATTGAGGGTGGCGATTGTCGCCATTGGACCGATCAGTGTAGGCCTGTCACTGTTTAGCGGGGTATCAAAGGATCTCTTGAGGGAATCTAGCCGTCTGGGTACCCAGCTGACGACGGGACGATCGTTGGGGTCATCAGCTCTCCTCTACCTCGGCTCACAACACCACATGTCTCGAGCAGCTTAGTGAAACCCTCTTGTTAACGGGAAGCTAAAGCTTCTCTCAACTGTACAAGGTCTGATTGGCTCACTCCCTTCCGTTTCATGGATGTACTGGGGGTAAAGTGAGGCCAGCTGAGTGATACAGGGCCGCACACTGGGGCCAAGAGTCAGTGGAGTTAGAGGTACACTTTCCAAGGTTGAGAAAGGCTGATTTGGGCCTTAAACTACGGGTGCCTGTTGGTTGTGCCTTAAACGACTACGGAGTGCAGGTGGAATCAGTGTGTGTGTTAGGTTAGGAAGCATGGTTCACGGGTATTGGTGGACCCAGTAACAAACCAATAATAGTGACAATATATTTGGGTGTAGTTAATACCATTTCTCAGTTACTGATATTATCTTGACGTGTGTAGTTTAATATTTCTTAAATAATTTTGATAGTATTGTTTTTTGAATGTTTGTGTCATTAAGTGGAACCAGAGTGATACTGTGATTTGATTCTTTTAATGCATCTAATTTTTCTTCATAATTCCGATCTCAGGTATAACCTTTGTTCCCCAGAGTAGTGGTTAAGTTAGGTTAGGAAGTGTGCATCTGTTGGGGTGATATAATTTTGTTGAGTGCCCTTAAGGCCTATTCATTGTAGAGTTATTAATTTCTTATTTTTGAATACCATTTTCTCAGTGCTGGATATTATTTTGTTGAAAGCCCTTAAGGCCTGTTTCATGTGTGCAAGCAACATTTCTTAATACTTCAAATTTATTGTTGCCTGAGTTTCTAATAATTTCTATATCATGTATAACTTTTATTCCCCAGAGTAGTGTTTTAAGTTCAAGTTAAGAGGTGTGCATATTGGTGTACCATTATTTGATTGTGTTTGTAGTGTTGGAGGGAATATAAGTGTCTAAATTTTACAGTGTGTCTCATTCATCCCAGTCACAGACGCTATCCTTCCACGGGTCACGGACAATTCATTTTGTTTAGTAGATTTAAGTGTTCTTGTGCTGGTTCGGGATTTTTCTCAAAGGGGCGCTTCCACTGCCATTACCATCTATTAATCTTTAATAAACCCCAAGTCAAGTGAGAAAATAAAGTCCAGTAAATTCCGACCGGTTACATATATATATATATATATATATATATATATATATATATATATATATATATATATATATATATATATATATATATATATATATATATATATATATATATATATATATATATATATATTACCACGACAAACAATAATCTTGACTCGTGAAACATAAAACTGTTCTTCAAAGAGCTTGATATCTAATGGTTCTTCTACTCTACCAAGTTTAAGAATTTCTACCCTCCTGCCTCTCACTCTGCCATCCAACTTGGCTCTCTGACGGTGCAGTAGTTTAGAAAAATGAAAACAGATAAGGATGAAGATAAACACAGTACAGAATAAAAACATTTTGGTGAAAGTGATGACCCACGCAGATAACCAACACGGTCTAAGCAAAGGTAAATCATGGGGACATATTCATTTTATAAATCAATAACTTAAGTTCCCTAATGAGATTTTGTTAAATTTCAATAAAAAAGTCAACTGGATTGGTGAAGGTATTCAAGGATAGTTAAAGATGGTACCTGAGGTATGAACACAGAGGGGCACTCGGGTTAGAACCTCGAGGACGGCCGATTAAAAACTTGGGAGAATTATTTGAGTCGGCCCTAAACCCCGAAGTACTGAAGTATTTCATTTCAAATAAGACACCGACAGTGATTACTATTAGCATAGAACTTCCTTAAATCACCACGTAAAACAAACTTTTATGCCACTTGGGCGGATCCAGGAACCAATCTGGAGGGGGGAGGGGTCAAGCCTGACGTAACAGTAGCACATAGCCAATTTTGTCGGTGTGAGGAAGAGGCGGGGGAGCTTTGAAGGCTAGCCTCTAAGCAAACACATGGTAGTGAAAACCAAAGTTTGGGGAATTATAAAACGTAAAAATAGGAAATACTTCAACTTCCACGTACATTCCTAACCCAACTTAACCAAAGCCCCAGGTAGCGTTAGGGTGGCTGTTCTTCAGGTGACATGAATACGGTGGCTAATCTTCAGGTGGTTCCTTTAAAATGGTCTTAAGTTTTACTAATCAAAATTATATTAATTTTAAGTTTAACACAATTAGTTATAATGTGTAACGTTAATGTTTTGGGGGAGCAGTAGGTGAGAGAAGAGTAACCAACAGGTAGAGTAAACAGACTGTAAACACCTCCACTACCCGTCTACCTTAATTAAACCCAACCTCTCTACAACGCAGTCAGTCATACATTAACATGCGAGGCTCATTGATGGCTGACCTCTGTATGTCGCTACCCGAGTCCGTAAAACTCGAACCAAGCGCGTACTTCACCATCGTCACAATTAGCCTAGTATGCATTATTTTTACTGATACCAGTATACTAACACTTCCCACTCAAAACGTTAATTCTGTAGTATCGTACTTCATGTCAGGATTTCACTTCGTTGTATAAGGTCGGATATTTTAGCTCCAAAATGTTGCATGATCTGCGTCACTCAATGTAATGGGAAAAAAAATCTGCAGTAGGTGAATTTTTCTTTTAAATGACACAAACCGAGAAATAATATTGATGTGCTGGAACGTTATGTGGCCACCGTGGGGCCTGAAGAGTAACTGACTGCTGTCAGAATAAAAAAGTTTCACTTCGGGGGTCATGGACACTGACCAAAAGCATCAGGGCCTCTATAATTGTAGAAACTTGCCAGTGGGAAGCCTGCAGCAATATGGACTGATATATATATATATATAAATATATATATATATATATATATATATATATATATATATATGATATAAAGTAAATCACTGTAGGTGCATGATGTATATGCTGATAACCACAAGGAAAAAGAAAACACGAAGTTCCCAAGCGCTTTCGTGTAATTCACATCTTCAGGGGTGAGTCTGTACTCACCCCTGAAGATGTGAATTGAAAGCGCCTGTTTTTTTTTCCTTGTGAATATAGTATATATATATATATATATATATATATATATATATATATATATAAATAATTCACCTCAACTCTATGTCAGATTAACTAATTAATTTTCTAAGGCGATGTTTCTACGCCATTTCCCGGAGGGATAATTTCAGCCCAATAAATCTCTCGGCGTTCACTAGATAGTAGTATACCGGCTTCAGCGCGTTTCCTCAACTGGGCCTGGTCTCAGCGGGCGGCTAACCATGTTGGCTAACCATGTCGAAGTACAATGACTATTGATGAGTAGATTGCTACTGTTGATCTGTAACTAGGCATCAGATGATTTATCGGTTATTGCAGTCAGATTGTTTCTACAACTCGATACAGTCTGATAGGAATTTCACGCTGACTGGTAAACAGTTGAAGATAATGCTTGTTTACGACAGACGGGTGGTGGGAGGGGACAAAGGATAGAGAAGTCACGACAGATAGTCGTGGGAGGAAAGTTGGAAAATACATGTAATGAAATATACAGAGGGTGACGACACCCCTTGTTTTACATATTACAGAGTTGACGTCAATACAGACATCCACAGAAGAGAGGTGTTGATGTTAAAATATATTACGGCATTTTTACATCGGAGGTCTAAGCGCGTACTCTAGGGTAGGAGATACTGTTCAACAGTCATCAACGATTACAATTTAAGAGATACTAAAGAGTTAAACAAAAAGGATCACGTGACTAGCAACCAATTATTTTCATTGGCTAAATTCATTCGGCGCTTCAAATGATGTATTTATTTTTGCTGTCTTGTTAATTCTGCAATATTTACGAACGATATGCAGCTTCTTCGTGATACTCATGAGCAATAGGAAGACACAAACCAATCTAACCTAACCTTACCTGACCTAACTTAGCCTAACCTTACCTGACCTAACTTAGCCTAACCTTACCTGACCTAACTTAGCCTAACTTTAGCTGACGTAACCTATGAGAACAGGATATACATTAAAGGAAGATTAAATAATGTGAATACTTATCTAAACATCGTCATACTTTAACCATAGAATAGAAGGAGGAATCCTTTGATATCATTGTTACTGGTTTTCCATCATTTATTCTCAGCGGAAGGAAAAGCCGGTCTTGAACACCGTGGGAGGGTGGAGTCATGAGTTATGAGGTGAAAGAAGATTATTAGGGGTTGAAGAAAAAGTGATGAAACTGAAATATAGTTGGAGTAGAAAAAATCTGGGCTGAACCAGATCGCTTCATCTTTCTTATTGGTGTTTTATCTTTGTTCTGCTCCCTTGGGTCGTCAGACCTTTGTATTAAATATTGGTTTATTTATATAGTGCTGCTTATTGTATTTTTATTTTATTTTTATACTGCGGTGGAGTTAGTGAGCCCGCCCAGGTCATTGTGTAGCTGGGAGGGTAGTCAAATTTTTTTTTTCTAAGGTGTTAGTTAAATGATAGTTGTGTATTCAACTTGGGGGTCATCATAAGCATGCACTGATGACTGATGGTTTACTTCAGATGTCCCAATGTATCGAGGACACGGTCGATAGAATAGGAACAAATGGCAAGAATAAGGAAAATTGAATATATTAGGACAGAATTGGAGAGAGAATAGGATAGATATAATGAGAAACTTAACTAAATAAACTATGACGATAAAGGAAAAATAAGTAAAATGTGAAGAAAGAAGATGAGAAGAAGGAAAAATAAAGTAAAATAAAATAAATAAATAAATAAAGCAAAGGATAAATAAGATAGAATACGAAAAAATAGATTAAAACACATAGAAAATAAAAGATAAGATGCATTATTATCGGAAGAACAAGAGATAATTCAACAGAACGAGAGGAATAGAACAGGAATCACAGTAAAGACAAGGAGAGAAATAGAAGAAAATAGAAAATAACCAAACCAAAAAACAAAGATAAAATACACTAAATTCCACAACATGGAGGAAACGCGAACGTAAAACTCTTCTAAATTTCAACTTCTCAGGTAATTTATTGAATTTCAGTATTTGTTACAGTCAAGATACAGGTAAGAAAATTATCTGTTCCTATCATTCACGGACAGATTAATGATAACATTATGAGATAAAGAACGAAATAATAAGAAATAATTTAAAATAGACAAATTCTCGCCTTCGTACGTGTCACTAGTGATCAATATGACCCTAGAGATGACGGAGTTCTCTTGCCCATCCTCACCTCACATCCTCACCCTCCATCTCTTGTTGTAATTCTTAGGGTGACCAGAATGAAACACTACACGTTCTCTCTCTTATATGATTTCTATGGTTTTTGTTATCCTTTTCTGTTCATTATGTTTGTGTGTGTGTGGTCAGCATGCTCGCATCGCAAGCGAGTGGACCCGGGTTCGATTCACCGAGCAGGGTGAAACTATGGGCAAGTTTCTTTACACCATTTGCCTCTGTCTACCCAGCAGTAATTAGGGTCCTGGATGTTAATCGATTTGCCGATCGTGTTCTGGGGTAATGGTTAGCCAGTGCAGTTGGGGAGCTGTCTCGGACTATTCCTTGACACTGGGTCATGCAGTTCGATAACTTAGGGTGTGGTTGTTGCGTTGGCGACAGCGTTCTACACCTTAAACAAATTCACACCTATGTGGCCCTTAGGCCGGCCATCCTCGTTACACGAGGGGGAATTATTATTATTATTATTATTATTATTATTATTATTATTATTATTATTATTATTATTATTATTATTATTATTATTATTATTATTATTATTATTATTATTATTATTATCAATCTATTAATTAAAGAAGTTGTATTAGGATGTACCTCAAATTTCCGTATAATATTAATGTAAGATCGTGGATTACACACACACACACGCATACTTATACTCACTCCTAATGTAATTTACCTGTCAACTAACAATAAAGGTTCCTCCTCGCAGAGTGACGAGGCCCAAAAAGACCATTACGTACTAGAGACCATTCGTACTACGTGATACTCGCACATACACGCCCATTTATTATCATCTCACTGGAAATGTGACAAAATACTAGAGCATAAGAAGAAAATAAGAAATAAGGAGTCTGCAATAGGCTGGTTGGCTTGTGCATGGCAGCTCCTGTCGAGAGTTATAACCACACTCTATCGTCCATGAATCTCCCTTTTTGAATATGGGTACTACATTTGCCTGTTTCCACAAGTCTGGCACAACTCCCGTGTCTAATGATTTTGTAAATAAATTTATGAGGGGTCTGCTAATCTGTTTCTTACACTCTTTCAAAACTCGAGGGAAAATTTCATCCGGCCCTGGGGATTTTGTCTTCTTTAATTTATTTATCTCCTTCAGAACATCCTCTTTTCTGATAGTGATACCATTTAGTTACTCTTCTTTATTTCTCCTAAATATCAGTTCCACCTCTGGCGTTTCCTCTTAAATTTCTTCTGTGAAAACTGGTAAGAAGTAGCTGTTTATGCTTTGCTTATTTCCTCACTATCTTCGATCACTTCCCCTCTCTCTGACTTTAAAGGCCACACTTTGTCCTTATATACTTGGAAAAATCCCTTGGGATTCGCCTTGGATTCTCTTGCTATCCTGATTTCGTAGTCCCTCTTTGCCTTCCTTACATTTTCTTAACATTCCTAGATAGTTCATCATACCTATCTCTGAGATGCTCCTCCCCTCCCTTAAATTTTTAATAAATTCCTTTCACTATTCTTATGTCATGTGTAAGTTTTTGGTCATCCACCTTGGCTCATTCTTATTTGACCTAATTTTTCTGTATGGTATATTTTTCTCTTATGCTTTATGTAGGATACAAGTGAATTTAGCATAGTCATCATGAACTGTTGTGTTGCCGGTGACCTCACCCATTGCTACCGGAGACTGACCTGACCGTTCCCAGGTGACCTCACCTAGGTACCTTCTTAACCCCTCATAATCTGCCGATCGAAAATCTGGGATTCTGACCATATTGTCATTATTTTTCGTTTCCCAGTTCGGGTAAACCTGATTTCTCTGTGATCACTCTTCCCTAGTTCTTCCCCTATTGTGATATCTCTGATAATATTTTCTTTACTTGTCTAATATAGGTCTAATATATTGTCACCTCCAGTAGGTTCTGTAATTAGTTGTTCTAAAAAAATTTCCTGAACTGCGTCTAGGAAGTCTTCAGATTCATAGTCACCGATAATGTTGTCCCAGTCAATATTTCTGAAGTTGAAATCCCCCAAAATGCACAGGTTGTTGTATCTTGCTGCCCTACTCATTTCCTACCATATGGCCTCAGCTGCTTCTTTCCCAAGAATTGGGGCCTGTAAATCACTCCCAGAATTAGTTTTTCTCTTCCTTCCGCCATTTCTACCCATACAGACTCGGTACCTATTTCACCCTTTATTGAATTATTAATACAACATTTTAATGTATCCTTGACGAAGAATGCGACCCCTCCCCCTTCCTACCTTCCCTGCCCTTGTGAAAAAAAGGTTGTACCCTTCTATGTGGTACTCTGATAAAAAGTTCTTGCTCGCCAGATTCATCCAAGTTTCGGTGTTTGCTATGACGTCTACATTCTCGGTACATACAACCGCTCTCAGCAAGTCTATTTTATTTCTAACGCTCCTACTGTTTGTATAGTATACATTTAAACCTACCCTTCCCTGGTCCTGTTTTACCCCTTGTCCTGAGTAAGCAATTTTACTCCCCAGGACCTGCTTGTTTTTTGACTCCCATTTACCCTGACATCTCTCTACTGGCGAACCCCCTTCCGCCTTTGGAGTGACAATTTCACGCTCCAAGGATGCAGAAACGTCTTTACTCCTGCGCGAAACAAGTGTACCTCGTCACGACTGTACAGGTAGTCGTTGCCATAAAATGGTCGCCAGTTATCAATGAACGCCCAACCATTGCTTGAACAATGTTTTTCCAGTTGGCAATTTATGGCAATTGCATTGGCCAGCCATTCACCGTCAACTCCTCTTCTAGGCAAGACACCACATCCTATCGGCATCCCTCTCCTATCTCTAACCTTCCCCAGCGCCTCCCTATACCTCCTGAAAAGTTCCTCACTCCTAACCTTTCCTATGTCGTTACCTCCTACACTAAGACACATTACTGGCTTGGTACTCTCCCCTGACAAGACCCTATCTATCTTCTCAGCTACATGCCCTATCCCAGGCTCAGGAAAACACACCCTAGTCCTACGTTTCCTATCTCTTTCGCAAAAAGTCCTATCAAAGAGCCTCACCTGGCTGTCCCCAACTACCACGACCTTACCACTGGGCAGGGTTTGTACAACTGCCCTTTCCTCTCCTGCCACCACACCGTCCTGCCTCTTCTCTTCTTCGTCAGCTTCCTACAACACTTGGTACGGGTTACTGCACTCTACACCCTGGTCAGCTTTCCTGAGTCTGACCCTAGTCCCCTTGGAGACTACCACTCTCCACCCCTGCTCCTCCCGACCCTCCTTCGAAGGTGTCCTGCTGGCAGCTCCAACTGACTTAACACTCCGCTCCGCTAGAGCCATAGACGCCCCTAAGTTGTAGGGCAATGAAGCCAGAAGCGTTCTTACGTTTACAGTTAAGAATATATTTAATATTTGATCGTTGAGCCCGGGTTGTGGTGGCCTGAGGTGTCAAGTACCTCCTCTAGGTTCTTGGCGGCTAAAACTCCTACCCACTTCCTACCTCTCCACACCCTCACATGACACCCCCATCCTCCACACCCCCACCTGCACTCCCATCCTCCACACCTCACCTGACACCCCATCCTCCACACCCCCACCTGACCTCCCATCCTCCACACCTCACCTGACACCCCCATCCTCCACACCCCACCTGACACTCCGTCCCCACCCCACCCTGACACCCCATCTTCCCACACCCTCACCTGACCTCCCAACCTCTACACCTCACCTGACACCCCATCTTCCACACCCTCACCTGACACTCCCATCCTCCACACCCCTACCTGACCCCCATCCTCCACCCTCACCTGACACTCCCCATCCTCCACCCTCCCACCTCCACCCCCCATCTTCCCACCCTCACCTGACACTCTCATCCTCCTCACCTTCACCTGACATCCCCATCCTCCACCCTCTCCTGACACCCCATCTTCTACACCCTCACCTGACACTCTCATCTTCCTCACCCTCACCTGACATTCCCCATCCTCCACACCCTCACCTGACACCCCCATCTTCCCACACCCTCACCTGACACTCGCATCCTCCTCACCCTCACCTGACATTCCCTATCCTCACACACCTGACCCTTCATCTTCTACACCTCACCTGACACTCTCATCTTCCTCACCCTCACCTGACATTCCCATCCTCCACACCTCACCTGACACCCCCATCTTCCACACCCTCACCTGACACTCGCATCCTCCTCACCCTCACCTGACATTCCCTATCCTCCCACACCTCACACCTGACCCTTCATCTTCCACACCCTCACATGACCCCCATCCTCCACACCCCCACCTGACACTCCCATCCTCCACACCTCACCTGTCACCCCATCACCCCACCTCCCCCACACCTCACCTGACACTCCCATCCACCACACCTCACCTGACACCCTCATCTTCCACACCCTCACCTGACACTCTCATCCTCCTCCCTCACCTGACCCCCATCTTCCACACCCTCACCTGACCTCTCATCCTCCTCACCCTCTCCTGACATTCCCCAACCTCCACACCCTCACCCGACACCCCATCCTCCACACCCCTACCTGGCCTCCCATCCTCCACACCCTCACCTGACCTCCCATCCTCCACCCTCACCTGCCCCCATCTTCCACACCCTCACCTGACTCATCCTCCTCACCCTCTCCTGACATTCCCCAACCTCCACACCTCACCCGACACCCCCATCCTCCACACCCCTACCTGACACTCCCATCCTCCACACCCTCACCTGACACTCCCATCCTCCAAACCCTCACCTGACACCCCATCTTCTACACCTCACCTGACACTCTCATGCTCCTCACCCTCACCTGACATTCCCTATCCTCCACACCCTCTCCTGACACCCCATCTTCTACACCCTCACCTGACACTCTCATCCTCCTCACCCTCACCTGACATTCCCCATCCTCCACCCTCACCCGACACCCCATCCTCCACACCCTCCCTCCCACTCACCTGACACTCCCATCTCCACACCCTCACCTGACACCCCATCTTCCACCCTCACCTGACCTCTCATCCTCCCCCTCACCTGACATTCCCCATCCTCCACACCCACACCTGACACCCCCATCCTCCACACCCTCACCTGACACTCTCATCCTCCTCACCTCACCTGACCCTCCCATCCTCCACACCCTCACCTGACACTCCCATCCTCCACACCTCACCTGACACTCTCCATCCTCAACACTCTCACCTCCACACCCCATCCTCCACACCCTCACCTGACACTGCCATCCTCCACACCCTCACCTGACACTCCCCATCCCCACACCCACCTGACACTGCCATCCTCCACACCCACACCTGACACTCCCCATCCTCCTTGCCCTCACCTGACATTCCCATCCTCCACACCCTCACCTGACACTCCCATCCTCCACACCCTCACCCGACACTCTCATCCTCCTCACCCTCACCTGACACTCCCCATCTTCCACACCTTCACCTGACACTCCCCATCCTCCACACCCTCACTTGACACCCTCATCCACCACACCCTCACCTGACACCCTCATCCTCCACACGCTGACTTGACACCTAGATTAACCAATATTAAAAATTTTATTAGTAACAAATATTATATTTTATTTCATGATATGTGGTGGTGTAGTGAAGGGGGGATGCTGGGCAACGGCGTACCGTCACTTTCTTTTTCTACGTTTTTCCTCTGTGACAGCTTGGCACAGTCGAACATTTATTTAAAAGATGTCCTAAGTTCCGCTTTATTCTTCATTACAGAGGGGGGGGGCATCAGAATTACCCCCCCCCTCCCCGCCCTTGCCCTCATCCCCTTCCTATGACCGGTGAGGAGGCGTCAACCTTTGGGCCAGAACATAACTACAGGCTACAGCTGCTAGTTAGATACAGTAGTATCATGTGGGCCTCAGCAACGCCTCATAGCCTGTAAAGAAAATGCGAATATTAAAATAATATATCTTAATTAAAATCATAAATGTGTTGCAGCGTTTCACCATGATCACTCCTGCATTAACTAACCATATTCTGCCTAAAAGATAAGCTCTAACGAACATTGCTTTTCAAATAATCTTAAACTTGAATGCATTAATGTTATAAACTTCGTACAACGGTGCTTTATTATATTATACAAGTTATTATTTTATGAGAATTTAATGCAATAGTTACCGGTATATGGGTTCAATTTTCCAATATTCCCTTCTGCCTCTATTGTGTATCAGCCAATCAGCAGGGACGGGTGCCTTCTTCGCTTGTAAAATTTAAAAGGACTTTAGTTGAATGTGGCAACTATGATCAGCAGGTAACAGCACGGGCTGTCGCTCCGCTGGCCAGTGCTTTTGCCTCAATGATTACTCAATTATAGGCGAGTTGCATGATGCTTATTATTTGCCTTGGACACAGATTTGAATATCACTGAGGGTGACAATGGATTTTTTTATGTTGCTTCAGGGCAGAATTTCACCTGCACACTGTAACTATACAATAGCCAATTATGCTATTTGAGCGTAAAGTAACGCTTCAAATAGCATAGGGTACGTACTTATTAAGATATAGTGCATTCCCAAAATGTTAGTAGTTTTTAAACGTAATATTGGTTTTCATATTGTTATGCCGAGGCATAATTTCGTATAATAATTTTGTGAACTAGGTGTTTTGATTGCTTTCTGTCCCATGCAGCAGTTATTTTAGCAAATGTAGTGAAATTTTCTTGTATATATTGATGTATTAATTATGTAAAAATATTCTAGAATGTATAGCATCAATTTTGTTATGATTGTAAGCCTCGATTAGAGTAGAACGTTCTAGAATCTCCCAGGCGTCTCTGGGTTATTCTAGAATGTTCGAGAAGCGTCTGACGAGGCGTATGTAAGCAGGCATAGGCTGCCTAGGAGTTAGACGCTCGCCTCTGTTCCTAGTGTAAAGACTAAGCCTAGTGGAACAACTGAAGACAATTATTGTGCAAGTATTGTGGAATTGTTGTGATTAATATAAAGTGAGAAGACTAAGGAATTGTACACTGATAGTGTGCTGACTTTATATTCGAAGTGTGGAGTCAAACTATGTATACCTTACCCTATTGACAGTGATGTGAAGAATTGGCGTTTATTAAAGAAGGCTACAGTGCACAGGTGTGTTTCTGGTGGAAATCTACCTGCCTGTTGTTTGTCTGTACACTGACACCGATCGTTGGGAAGTTACCGGGTACTGGCGAGACAGCTAGTGGTAATAGGTGATCGTGGGCCCTTCGTGCCCGGTGGCGAGTCCGGTGGTACAGTTTACTAAGGCGTGAGAGTTCGAACGCTCGTGCTTGGTCGTGGTTGCTATAATCATGGTCGTGGTTGTTATAATCATAGTCGTGGTTGATATAATCATGGTCGTGGTTGTTATAATCATGGTCGTGGTAGTTATATTCATGGTCGTGGGTGATATAATCATGGTCGTGGTTGTTATAATCATGGTCATGGTTGTTATAATCATGGTCGTCGTTGTTATAATTATGGTCGTGGTTGTTATAATAATAGTCGTGGTTGTTATAATCATGGTCGTGATTGTTATATTTATGGTCGTGGTTGTCATAATCATGGTCGTGGTTATGATCATAGTCGTGGTTGTTATAATCATTGTCGTGGTTGTTATAATTCATGGTCGTAGTTGTTATAATCATGGTCATGGTTGTTATAATCATGGTCGTGGTTGTTATAATCATGGTCGTTGTAGCCGCCAATCAGGCGTTTAGAGGATTTATTGAAACTTGTGACGTTGGACTCAAACATTATTATTTGGTCAAACCTGTTGGATACTATGTTTGTCTTTGATACCCCCAAAATGTTCTACACTACTGAGGGTATACACAAACACTTGTTATCTTGAAAATAGGTTCTTATTCTCGTACGGGAGATATACAGAGGAACAAAGAAACTGGCTTCCACACCATAAGGACTAGTGATCTCGACTCTGTCTCACTCCACGCTGGCATGTACAGATGCCAGCATTCACAAGCTGAATACATAATATGTAAATATGATAATTCACATACATAACATGGTGCATAATAAATGGAAATATTACATAGGATTAATACATGTTCTGTAATACTTTACTATACATAATTAATAGAGTAATATAAGAATACACAGCTTAAGGCACTACTTCGTGTCCATATTATACACCTCCCTCCCCCCTATACGCTCATAGTTTCATCTTGAGCGGACCTTTTGTTTCTGAGTCGCTCGGACCTGCGGAGTACCGGGGCAGAAACACAAGGTGGGGATGGATTTAAAGTAAAGACATCAGCATTAGGGGACTCTAATGGGGAAGGGTCTACACTTGGCAGCTCCACAGGTCGGAGGAAACGACGGTTCCTCCACCATACTCTACCACTAGGAAGACGCACTTGGTAGTCCCTGGACCGGCCAATACCCATGACAACCCCAACGTTGTCCCAGCGGTGAGATACCGGATCTTGAATCCTGACCTGCTGGCCGATACTCAACCTGGGAAGGGGGCGGGCATGACAGTCGTACTGAGCAGCGACATCTGCGGCTCGTTCTGCTGCACGGCGGTCACATTCTTCAGTCTTGGCTTGCCATTCTTGAGAAAAAGACTTCGGGTGGGCAGGAACACAAGACCTGAGATGATGTCCATATAGAACCTGGGCTGGGGAGCGTCCGGTGAAGTTCGGGGTGTTGCGTAACTCTAACAAACCTCGATCGAAATCCTCGCAGTCGATATTTCCTGAGGGTGACACCTTAAGGATCAGGTGTTTAACACTCTTGACTGCGGCTTCAGCGTGTCCATTCGCCTGGGGGTAGTGGGGCGAGGTCACGACATGACGGACTCCCCAACGGTCCATGAAGTCCCGGAACTCGTAGCTGGTGAACTGGGGTCCTCCATCAGTCCTGAGACGGAGGGGAACACCAACTTCTCTGAAGTAATGTCTGAAATTCCGGATGGTAGCAGTAGCCGTTGTATCATTACCACAGGGGACGACAACAGGCCAACCAGACAATCGGTCGGCAATGACGAGGAAGGACTTCCCTGCCACTGCAAAGAAGTCGGCCGACACAGACTCGAAGGGTCTTGAAGGGTTATCGTCGCACATTAAAGGTTCCTGTTGCTGGCTGGGTTGCAGAATCTGGCACGGCTCACAGGCACGCACGGTACTTGCAATGTCTGCGTCGATTCCGGGCCAAAATACAGTCTGCTTCGTCCGTCGCTTGGTGGTCTCCACTCCTCGATGGCTGTCGTGAAGGCGGGTCAAGGTACGGCGGCGTAGGGCAGCAGGAATGACTACTCGTGGATCATACAAGACGAGGTCTCCGTCACAATAGAGGTCCTCGCGTATCTTCCAGTACGGGAGTAGCGATTCATGAAGGTCGTATCGGTTAGATGGAAATCCCTGGGACACACAGTCGACGAGCCGGATGTAGGAAGGGTCGGCCCGGGCTGCGGTGCGGAGATCTTCAAGGGTCTTGTCTGCATCCGGTGCTGTAGACTCTTCTGATATGAAGACGGCCTTCAATGAGACTACTGACTTGAGGGATGCGGCAGCTGTAGAACACAACATCTCGTCCTCTGGGATGGAGCGACTGACAGGGGAGCGGGACAGGGCATCCGGGATGCACAGCAGCTTACCTGCACGCCACACAGCCGTGAAGAGATAAGGCGAGAGCTTCTCTTTCAAACGTTGAAGGCGAGGGTTCTCTACTGCATCCAAAGAGTAGTGATTGATAATAGGTACAAGAGGGCGATGATCCGTGAAGAGGGTGAAGTGCTGAAGTCCTATCAGGTAGAAGCGGCACTTCGCCATCGCCCAGACAACAGCCAACGTCTCGAGCTCAATCGTGGCATATCGGGTCTCGGCGTCCGTCAGGAACCGGGATCCACACTGAATTAAGCGGAGTTGTCCACCGCCATGGTCCTGCAGAAGGGCGTAACCAGCGCCGTAGAGTCTGGAGGCGTCAGTCTGGAGGACGGTGGGTAGGGCTGGGTCGTAACAGGCGAGGACAGGTGGACTTAAGAGGGTCTGCTTGACTCGGTGGAAGGCCTCTTGATGATCTGGGGTCCACAGGAATGTCCTCCTGGGGCTCAGCAGAGGGCGTAACGGCTGGGCTGCGGCGGAGATGTCAGGTGAGAATTCAGCCAGCTGATTGACCAGACCCAAAAAAGAACGGAGGTCTGTCAGGTTGGCAGGGGTTGGAAAATCCCTGATTCCACTTAATTTCTCCGGGACAGCTGCGATACCTGATGCTGAGAGAGTGTACCCACAGAAGTTCACTGATGGTGCGGCGACTACAAACTTGTCAGCGTTGAGGGTAATCCCGTACTTTCGACATCTGGTGAGAACTTCATATATTCGGGAGAGGTGGGCACAGTAGTCTTCGTCATGGAGTAAAATATCATCAACCACCTTGACACAATTCGTGACTCCTTGAAGGGCCGCGTCACCACGTTGACAGAATGCATCGCCCGTAGCGGCAAATCCCATGGGGCCTCTGCAATACTGATATCTTCCATATGGTGTGATGAATGTAGTCAAATGCTGGTCTTCTTCGGCCAACTCGATCTGCCAATAACCACATAAGGCGTCCATCGTTGTAAAAAAACTTCGCCTTCGGGTCCACATTTCGAACAGCTGCGAAGGGTGTGGGTGAAGGGTGGGCTGGACGGGAAACTTGCTGGTTAAGTTTTGATAGATCGGTGGTGATCCGTGCTCCACCACGAGGTTTGGCGACGGGGACGAGAGGGTGGCACGAAGGTGAAGGTTCGTCTCCGGCCGGCTTGATGATTCCCTGAGCAACCATGGAGTCAAGCTCTTGTCTAACTAGCTCCTTGTAGGCGTGAGAAATCAAACGAGGGGTGTGGATGGCAAATGGTGTGGCACCATCCATAAGATGAATCTTCATAGGTGGACCCACCATCGGCTTGAGTGGTGTGGATCCTAAAGATTTTTTCGTAACCAACACGTCAGCAAACTCCTTGAGAAGGTAAGCTCTTGCATCAGAAGGGGACGTGTTAGTAGAGATAGGGAGTTCCTTCAACCTGTTGACATGGGTGACCTTTAAAATAGGTTTGGGGAATTCCTTGGAAATAATGGCCAACTCTTGACAATGGCCATATGATAAAAGCGGAGTCGGGATCCCATCATGAACATCAATCCGGGCTGAGCAAGACTGCTTACCAAAGGTAAGAGTAGCCCAGAAAGATCCCAAAGCTGGAGCCATCTTGGAACCATCAGCTGTCAGTTTCGTTGTCTGAGGAGGGGGCTGTAGGTTTCTCCCGGGTATTCCCAAACTTGCTAAGTGTTGTGGACCAATTACTGAGACGTCAGCACCGGTGTCAGGTAACATCTGAAGACTGGATGACAAGTTACCGTGAGAAATGACGACACTGATGTGCTGGGGCGTCGTGTCTGTGGAACAATGAACACGACGGCAGGAACGACTGGGCACAGCGTCTTGATGCTTGCCAGAAGGAGGGACAGTGCCAGTACTACCTGAGGATGACTTCTTGGATCCTTGGTGGTGTCCTTTCTGTGTCTTCTTACGACAAGATTTGTCATAATGGCCCACACGATCACAAAGTCTGCACTGAACTTTGCTAGCAGGGCACTTGACTGTGTAAGCCCAGTGACCCTGACGGTCGCAACTTCTGCACACGCTTTGAGCAGCTGGGCGCTGGGAGGCATCATGCTGTCTCGCGCAGCTGTTACACAAAGCTGCTGCTGAAGGTGTAGCTGGAGGGTGAGGGGTGGGGTTACCTTGCTGCTTCTTACCCTTTCTGTAGGGAGACACCGTCCTCACCTGGTCAGGTTGGGAACGTAAAGCTGAAGTTGCACACCTGGCAGCCTCGTACGCTCGACATATTGTAACAACATCTTGAAGGGAGGAAGTGGGGTCAAGTGAAATGAGACGCTGAACTAGCTCTTCATCTCAAACACCGGTTAAAATGATTGTCTTGAGTTGTGTCTCTTCACAAACTTGAGAATTTCCAGGACAAACATCAACTTCCTCTGAACATCTTTTCAGTCTTACAAAAAATGCATCAAAAGATTCTCCATCAAGCTGCTTACATTGGAGGAGTTCTCTTCTTCTAAGTGCTTCGTTGCGCTGTCCCTTAACATGTTCCTGCAACTTGTCGAGCACGGCCTCTACAGTCAGAATTGTCGTAGGAGGCACTTGAAGTGTGTGCTCGAGAGTACGTTGTGTCTCTAAGGACAAGCACATACGAAGCTGTATCATCTGTTTAGGCTGTGGTAAACTTGACAGGTCAACCATTGTTGCATAGTCTTGCCAACGTCGACGCCATTCCCGTAATATCTGATAAGAAGCGTCAGACTTCAGAGAGGGAGGCGTTTGTGCTGCAGCCTTTTGAGGAATTGTTGAACCGACTCTGGGAAATGAGGTACCAGTACCTCTAGTCGTATCAGCATTAGTAGTAGCAGAGGAATCTTGCAGAGTAGATAGTTGTGGGGAGGCTAACAGGGAAATCAAGGCTTCAAATCTGGCTTGATCCTCTCTTCTTTTCAGGTCATCCTCACTTCTACGTATATCTTCTAGTTCTCTGCGTCTTTGTTCATCTTCGTGGCGTCGTCTTTCAGACTCTCTGTACCGAATTTCTTCCTCTTCTCTCCTTGCAACATAGTCCTGGCGTCGAGAAGTTTCCATCCACTTAATCAGTTGAAGGAGATCTTTGGACGCAGGCACCGCAGGAGAGCTTGCTCCCAACGAACGAGGAGATTCTGTGGGTGATTGGGCGTCGTCACTGTGGGGAGCGTGGGGCCTGAGTGTGGGTGGGGAGAGGTCTCCCAAACTTAAACTCATAACCCCTTCGTCCAGGGTATCATTTTGATCCCTGTGAGACATGCCGACAGCTTCTGTACTCTATCTGTGCAAGAGACCGGGTCAACCCCTCGTAATCTATGCACAGAATTACAGAAGTCTAAAGTAATACGCAAGAATTTAATATAAAGTGGGCCTGTGAGTGCGTGTGTGTGTGTATGGCTCGTTGCCTGGAGGCTTGGCGCGCTGCCAGACGTAGAGGCAGCTGGGCGCAAGTCGCAACCGAACCGAAGTTGTCTTAATGTGCGCTGCTCAGTTACCCAATGACCGTAGGCGGGAGGGGACGTACTGCTGGGCCACTCCCTCAGTCATCTGACTGCAGTTTGCACAGACAATTCTGATTAAAATACACAACACAGCACTTCACAGAACACTTCACTTCACAGCACAGCACTGTACACAGCATAGCACTTCACAACACTGTAAGTCCTGAGGCTTGTAGTCTGGCTGTAAATCCTTGGTGAAGCTGAAGACGAGATGCCATTAACACAGTCCGGCGAGAAAGCTAAGTTCACTCTGAATCTCGCTGAGAAATCTCACTGCGCCAACTATGTTTGTCTTTGATACCTCCAAAATGTTCTACACTACTGAGGGTATACACCTATCTTGAAAATAGGTTCTCATTCTCGTACGGGAGATATACAGAGGAACAAAGAAACTGGCTTCCACACCATAAGGACTAGTGATCTCGACTCTCTGTCTCACTCAGCGCTGGCATGTACAGATGCCAGCATTCACAAGCTGAATACATAATATGTAAATATGATAATTCACATACATAACATGGTGCATAATAAATGGAAATATTACATAGGATTAATACATGTTCTGTAATACTTTACTATACATAATTAATAGAGTAATATAAGAATACACAGCTTAAGGTACTACTTCGTGTCCATATTATACAGATACAATTCCTTTTAGTATTTCACATAAAACATACATAGGCAATCACATAAATGTCTAATCCAATATATATTTACATAACAATCATAGCTATGTAATCAGTCTAATCTTAACACTTATAATGAGTACTTAAGTTTTCATATTTTTATGTCGTCACAATGATAAACGAAGCAATGGACACAGTCTACCTGTGTACACAATAAGTACCAGTTAAACTTAGGTGTTGAAAGTCTCAAGAGAAACCATGCCGCCTCCCCAACTCTCTCTCGATGGGTGAGGGCTGCTGAGTCAGGTGGTTATACACAAACAACCTCCCTTACTACCACTCATCTTCAACCATCTCAACACTCTACATACTGTATACGGGCAGGCACACCCAATAAACATGACATGACTTTCAGCCTAACATAGTGTTTGTTTATGTGTCATCCTACTCATTACTGCTTGTGGTAACACCCACTCCGTTGAGCGTTCGCGCTCAAAACCAGATGAGGCCTTTAATACTAAACTTTGTCACGTTCTAGTGACTATGCTGCCCTCAGGCTGCTGGTATTTAAATTTCTCACTTTCATGTGACTATCGCTGCCCTCAGGTTAGTAATACTTGTCAGCTCCTTAAATTTGTCACATTCATGTGACTATGCTGGCCTCATGCTGCTGATACTTAACTTTAATATTGTCACGTTCATGTGACTATGCTGCCCTCAGGGTGGTGGTATTTAACGTTAATTCTGTCACGCTCATGTGACTATGCTGCCCTCAGGTTGGTGGTATTTAACTTTAATTTTGTCATGTTCTTGTGTCTAATGCTGCCCTCAAGCTGATGGTATTTACCTTTGTCACTTTCTTGTGACTGTCGCTGCCCTCAGGCTGGTGGTATTTAGATTCGTCACTTTCTTGTGACTGTCGCTGCCCTCAGGCCTTTGATACTTGAATTTGTCACGTTCTTGTGACTTCTCTTACTACCTTCTTGACTGTCCTCGCTTGATAGCAGAGCCATGTCATCCACGTCACCGCTTTCTCCTCCAAATATAGCGCTAACCACTTCTGTCGACTTCTGATAATTCCGTACATCATCCACACAGCGTTCCCTCAGTTTGGGGGGAAGCTTAACCACCAGCGTTCTGAAGGTCTGCCTTGATTCAAGTTCAGACATCAAGTTCAGATTCTCCAGACGGCTTACTGCACCCCATAGCTGAGATGACAGCTTTCGCAGCCCTTCGTCGTCTCTGAGCCTTTTCACCAGCTGGTCCGCATATGCATACTTATCTCCGAACCTTGCCTCCAGGATCTTGATTGCCTTGTTGTAGGCTCGGTCTGGCTCTAGATAGTCGCATCCCATGATTGCTTGATGTAACTCTTCTCCTTCACAAGCATCCATGAGCAGTTGGTACTTGTACTTCTCTGGCACGGCCGCATTTGTCATGTATCGACGGATGGCATGAATAAAGGTCCAAAACTCCGCCCGACCTTGTCCTATAAATTTGGGAAGGGTGGCTTGCGGCATGCGCATCATAGCCACTAACTCTCTTATTTCTTCACCCTTCCCTGATTCTCCCTGTGGATGAATAATTGTGATTTGAGGCGCTTTGCTTGCAAGCATTGGTGGTAAAGACGATGCCATTTTCTCGACATTGACCAATGCCTGTTGCTGGGTTTCTTCCCGTAATATTGGCTTCTCATAATTGCTGGAGTTCTCTGTTGAAGGCTGTGAGCTGTCACTTCTTCGTGTTAGTGCTTATGTCTCTTGACCCGCCACCATTCCAGTGTGCATCGTTTTCATCCACCCTGCCTTAAGTTCTCGCAAGTCTCGGTTTACTTCGTCCGACGCTGCCTCAGCTCTGGCCACTGCTTGTTGGTAATCCAATTCCCTACTGTGACCTTCCCGTGGATCTCCTGGTATTGCAAGCTCATTTCCTGTTTCACCACTCTCTGATTGTACCTCGGCGAGCGGATCCATTGTCATTAGGTCAAAATGTTTGCTTCCATCTCGGTCCGACTCTCCTTCCATGTCGTCAATATATCCAATCTCCGACATCTTGCTTATTCAGGTAACTTGAATTGCGTTCGTTACCGTCGACCAGGCACTCACTTAGCCCACTCTTAACACTCGCACCTGATATCATTACAAACTTTACATTGATATTTGGGTTATTTACAAAGCAATATCACTTCAGTTAACTATGATTGCTAATTGTGTTCTGCACTTACGTCAGACAGCAATAATGAAATGTGTTTTCATTCTCATATGCACTACACTGGGAGTGATGAAGATCACTCAGACAAGACTATTTTCTGGAGTAACCAGGTTTAACTATAAATTATCAATGCGAGAAGTATATGGACGCTGCACTGCACTTCTCGCCACTGGATACACACACCCACACGCACACACTCGTCCCACGAGTGACGCGTGTTGGTGAGCCAAGCTACACTGAGAGTGGCTGAGCTCACTCTGACAACATTATTTTCTTCAATAACAAAGGTTCAAAATATTATCGCCAAGATAAATCTACGGGCGCTGCACTGTACTCCATGGCACTGAGAACACACGCGGACGTACATCCCTCCAGTGGGTTGAGTTGGGTTGACCTTGGTTAGCTCTGATAAGCTCCTTCTGTTACACGGTAGACCAACACGTTTGACTGTAACCGCCAATCAGGCGATTGGAGGATTTATTGAAACTTGTGACGTTGGACTCAAACATTATAATTTGGTCAAACCTGTTGGATACAATTCCTTTTAGTATTTCACATAAAACATACATAGGCAATCACATAAATGTCTAATCCAATATATATTTACATAACAATCATAGCTATGTAATCGGTCTAATCTTAACACTTATAATGAGCTCCCTTACTATCACCCAACACCTCGCCTCCTCTAGGTCTCTCATTTTCAACCATCTCAACACTCTACATACTGTATACCGGCAGGCACACCCAATAAACATGACATGACTTACAGCCTAACATAGTGTTTGTTTATGTGTCATCCTACTCATTACTGCTTGCGGTAACAGTCGTGGTTGTTATAATCATGGTCGTGGTTGTTATAATCATGGTCGTGGTTGTTATAATCATGGTCGTGGTTGTTATATTCATGGTCCTGGTTGTTATAATCATGGTCCTGGTTGTTATAATCATGGTCGTGTTGTTATAATCATGGTCGTGGTTGTTATATTCATGGTCCTGGTTGTTATAATCATGGTCGTAGTTATTTATAATCATGGTCGTGGGTTATATTCATGGTCCTGGTTGTTATAATCATGGTCGTTATAATCATGGTTGTTATAATCATGGTCGTGGTTGTTATAATCATGGTCGTGGTTGTTATAATCATGGTCGTGGTTGTTATATTCATGGTCCTGGTTGTTATAATCATGGTCCTGGTTGTTATAATCATGGTCGTGATTGTTACAATAAGGGTCGTACCTGAGACTAACACAGGTAGAATAAACCCCACACCTTATCTTTAATCTCAGTAAACCCAGATTAACCTCACCTAATCAACAGGATTACAGACCATTAGGATTGTACAACCAATACCGATACATTTCACACTGGATTAATAACAAAGCATTTAATCACATTTCCAATAGTTAATGTCATACGGATATCTTATCAAGTTGTGAGTCTTACATGTCTACATAATTATGTTTTATTCTTACAAATATTTATAGTTTGTTGTGTATTGTATGGTGTGGTATTGTATGGTATTGTATGGTGTTGTACTGTATTGTATCCGGCTGACAGCGTATAACGAATGAGGGTGCGGCAAGTCCGTAGACTTGCATCGTTTTCCATCGTAAATAAAATGGTAAATTAATGCCTTCCTAAAGAAACCATCGACATGGGACCAGGTTTGCTCCACTCTACGATATTTTTGCGATTTTTACCCCAAGTTTGATGAAAAACGATTGTGCCGTTTCGGCTGCCCAGAACAGACAGACAGACGGACGGACAGCTAGTCCTGTAGTATATTAGACAAGTGATCGTGGGCACTTCGTGCCCGGTGGCGAGCCCGGTGGTACAGTTTACCAAATCGTGAACGTTCAAACGCTCGTGCTTGGCTAGCGTGCAGCCGCCGGAAGGCTGGCAGCGTACAGCGACATCGTTTTCCAGCGTAAATAAAATTGTTAACTAATGCCTTACTAAAGAAACCATCGACATGGGACCAGGTTTGTTCCACTCTACGATTTTTTTGCGATTTTTCCACCAAGTTTGATGAAAAACGATTGTGCCGTTTCAGCTGCCCAAAACAGACACACACACAGACACACGGCTATTCCTATAGTATATGAGATAATCATGGTCGTGGTTGTTATAATCATGGTCGTGGTTGTTATAATCATGGTCGTGGTTGTTATAATGATGGTCATGGTTGTTATAATCATGATCGTGGTTGTTATAATCATAGTCGTGATTGATATAATCATAGTCGTGGTTGTTATAATCATACTCGTAGTTGTTATAATCATGGTCGTGATTGTTACAATCATGGTAGTGGGTGTTATAATCATAGTCATTGGCTGTATCATGATCGTAGGTGTTATAATCATGGTCCTCGTGTTATAATCATGGTGTTGGTTGTTATAATCATAGTCGTGGTTGTTATAATCATGGTCGTGTTCTTATAATCATAGTTATTCTTGTTATAATCATGGTCGTTCGTGTTATAATCATGGTCGTGGTTGTGGTTGTTATAATCATGGTCGGTTGTTGTTATAATCATGGTCGTGTTGTTATAATCATGGTCGTGGTTGTATATAAGTCATGGTCGTGGTTGTTATAATCATAGTCGTGGTTGTTATAATCATGGTCGTGGTGTTATAATCATGGTCGTTATAATCATGGTTGTTATAATATATCATGGTCGTGGTTGTTATAATCATGGTCGTCGTGGTTGTTATATCTGGTTGTTATAATCATGGTCGTGTTGTTATAATCATGGTCGTGTTGTTATAATCATGGTCGTGGTTGTTATAATCATGGTCGTGGTTGTTATAATCATAGTCGTGGTTGTTATAATCATGGTCGTGGTTGTGATCATGGTCGTAGTTGTTATAATCATGGTCGTGGGTGTTATAATCATCGTCGTGGTTGTCATAATCATTGTCGTGGTTATGATCATAGTCGTGGTTGTTATAATCATGGTCATGGTTGTTATAATCATGGTCGTGGTTGTTATAATCATGGTCGTGGTTGTTATAATCATAGTCGTGGTTGTTATAATCATGGTCGTGGTTGTTATAATCATGGTCGTGGTTGTTATTGTAATGAGACAAAATCTCACATGAAGAGGTAAGTTAGGAGGTTATAGTAGTAGAATATTATAGCGAGAGGAAATGGTAGCGTGTCTCGAGGGTGTGATGTCAACACTGTATATTAACACAGGCACAGTACAAGTGTAGTATATAAAACACCAATGCGTGTTACAGCTTTATTTTACTAGTTCAATAGGGGGGATTAATGGGGGGGTTCGTACACAATTTATGATAGACTATGGTATTCTCGTATAACCTAACCTCACAATTAGAATGGGCACTTCACTAAGTCGATCGTTGGGGAGGTTCGGGATCACCGCACTTCTACAGTCTACACAGCCAGCACTTACTGTTACACGTTGAGTTGACAGCACTCTGTCGATGGACCCGGCTGAGACTTCGTTACACTTAGTGGCGGGCTTCTCTCGAGCGGGACTGGGGACGTGGTAGCTGGCCCTTCTTGGTTACAAGACACACTCTCTCTCTGTCTCTCTCTGGGCAGAGGGAGGACTAGGACGTCCTATATATTGGGAGGCGAGCCGTCAGGTTGAGCTGATCGGGGGGGCGGCGAAGGGTCTCCTTACATTTGCCCTCGCTAATGTAGGGTCAGGTCTGGACTTTTTCAGAGACTATAAGTTGTATATTCTGGAGAAATCTTCAGATGGGGCCGTGTGACATGAGAGGCCCTGGTTGATTTGTGGCCCCTTGACTTGGGCTCGAGGGTTACATTTGACCTGGCTAATGTGAGGTCAGGTCTGGACTTCTTCTGCGGTGTAGGTTATTGTGTATAATGGGAGAGAGTCGGCCGGTGCCTTCTTACATGTTTGTTGGGGCCGTGTGACATGGGAGGGGAGCCAGTTGATTTGTAACTCCTTGAGTGGTTGCGAGGGGTACCCTTACATTTGACCCCCCTAATGTCGGGTCAAGTCTGGACTGTTTCTGAGATGTAAGCTGTGGTCTGACAACCCATCACTACATTATAATCATGGGCGTTGTTGTTATAATCATGGTCGTGGTTGTTATAATCATGGTCGTGGTTGTTATAATCATAGTCGGGGTTGTTATAATCATAGTCGTGGTTGTTATAATCATGGTCGTGGTTGTTATAATCATACTCGTAGTTGTTATAATCATGGTAGTGGGTGTTATAATCATAGTCGTGGCTGTATCATGGTCGTAGGTGTTATAATCATGGTCTTAGGTGTTATAATCATGGTGTTGGTTGTTATAATCATAGTCGTGGTTGTTATAATCATGGTCGTGGTTCTTATAATCATAGTTGTGCTTGTTATAATCATGGTCGTTGGTGTTATAATCATGGTCGTGGTTGTTATAATCATGGTCGTGGTTCTTATAATCATAGTCGTGGTTGTTATAATCATGGTCGTGGTTGTTATAATCATGGTCGTGGTTGTTATAATCATAGTCGTGGTTGTTATAATCATGGTCGTGGTTCTTATAATCATAGTTGTGCTTGTTATAATCATGGTCGTTGGTGTTACAATCATGGTCGTGGTTGTTATAATCATGGTCGTGGTTCTTATAATCATAGTCGTGGTTGTTATAATCATAGTCGTGGTTGTTATAATCATAGTCATGGTTGTTATAATCATAGTCGTGGTTGTTATAATCATAGTCGTGGTTGTTATAATCATAGTTACAATCATAGTCGTGGTTGTTATAATCATGGTCGTGGTTATGATCATGGTCGTAGTTGTTATAATCATGTGTCGTGGGTGTTATAATCATCGTCGTGGTTGTTATAATCATAGTCGTGGTTGTTATAATCATTGTCGTGGTTATGATCATAGTCGAGGTTGCTATAATCATGGTCGTGGTTGTTATAATCATGGTCGTGGTTGTTATAATCATAGTCGTGGTTGTTATAAGCATGGTCGTGGTTGTTATAATCATGGTCGTGGTTGTTATAATCATGGGCGTTGTTGTTATAATCATGGTCGTGGTTGTTATAATCATGGTCGTGGTTGTTATAATCATAGTCGTGGTTGTTATAATCATATTCGTGGTTGTTATAATCATGGTCGTGGTTGTTATACTCATGGCCGTTGTTGTTATAATCATGGTCGTGATACTTACAGTATCTAATATATCTATAAGAAGGAATAGATTAAAGGTTAGAATAATTAATTAAAGAAATATTCGCCATAAGGAGAGGTTAAAAATCATAAAAAAAAAAATTTTTATTTTGAATCACCGATGATCATTCCGAGATAAATTATATTATGAAGAGAAGTGACCTTGATTCTGGTTATATTAGTCACCATCTGCTTAAGTCATCACCTGTGCTAAGTCATCATAGTCATCATCTACGTTAGTCAGTTTTAGGCCCATCTCACATAACTGACCGATCACCGATGTTCTTTCTGCGCGAGGGTGTTAGTTTTCACTGAGTCTTATTATTTATGCTGGTGGATGTAAGACCTCCTACCCTCACTGACGCAGCTATGGTCAATTTGGTGTTATTCTTGGTTATAAATGCCTTCTAATCTGTCTCAAGTCTATCCGTCCTGTCTATTGCCATCCCAACTGTCTGCTCGTCTGCGAGGTGTTTGAATGTAAGCCCGTCTGTACTCTTTGTGTCGTCAAATTTGTCTGTCTTATCCGTTGTTGGCGTGTGTCTGCCTGTTTGTCTTATGTGAACCAGTCAGTCAGCTGTCTGTCTGTCATGTTAGTTGCCATATGAATCTGTCTATTTTTGTCAACCTCCTGTCTGTTTCACTGTCTATATTCACCCTGTGTCTATTGTAGTCATCTTCTCCATGCATTCCTGTTATTATCTTTTTATCTCTTCTCCTTTTCCACCCACAGGAATAAGTATACACTGTAGCTGTAAGGTCGTCTGGTAACGTTGAAACTGCGCATCCAGACGCATAATGAAACTCAGCTCCCCCCCCACCTGTTATCTCTAACTATTTTCTCTTTCCCCCTTTTTTATTCTTCTATTTACTCATCTTCCTTCCTTTACTAATCCAAACAACATTAAAAAAAAGTAGGCTAAGAAAAAAAGTGGGGGGAGGAGGAGGGAGCTGTACGATAACTGCAATCGTCCGGCTGGCAGACAGCGTACAGCTACATCTTTTGCCAGCGTAAATAAAATGGTTAATTAATGTCTTCCTAAAGAAACCATCGGCATGGGACCAGGTTTGTTCCACTACGAATTTTTGGGGATTTTTCCACCAAGTTTGATGGAAAACGATTGTGCCGTTTTGGCTGCCCAGAACAGACACACAAACAGACACACGCCTAGTCCTATAATATATTAGATTCGACAACACTTGTGAGATATTTACTGCTTCTGTACATACTACCCTAGCCGCTGGTAACCAGTGGTAGAAGATGGGTAAGCGGTGAAAGGAGGGTCGTAACAAAATTGTAAGCTCAATATCAGAGGATTGCATAGCATGTGTATATATGCACGTAACCAAAAAGACGGTGAAAGATCATTCATTTTGTGTAAGTTCGATCTCCCCTTTTGTTAGACAATAAACAAATTGGCCATGATTGATCTAAACATTCAAATTAGTTAAAAAAATTACAGTTGCTTTTCCTCCCGTCCTTCATCTAACCAGGTAATACAGTTAGTTACCTGTATATACTGTATAGTGTTGTGGTGGTAGACCGCATTATCCGCTGGAGTTGCAAACATATAATATATTTATAGCTTAGTCTATGTTACCCGATACCTATAAGCAAAGCTGAGTGCGTAATTTTGTACTCCTACACATGCACATGGGTGTAGATGATCATTCATTCTCAATTTTTAGTGAAGCATATTGCATAAATTAAGGATAATGGCCTTAGATGGTTCGGTCAGATGGATACGGATGGAGAGTGAGAGATTGAACAAGAAAATATATGAAAGTGAGGTGAATGGAAGGAGGAAAAGAGGTAGATCAAGAATGAGATGGAGGGGTATATGAGGGAGAATGGGGCACCATGGGGGGGGGGGGTGTTGCTGAGTCGGGAGAGGGGCGCTAGGAGACTGTTCAGTCGTGGTCACCCAGTAAGGGATATGGGCATATGGCGTGTGGTAAAAGACAGCGACATTGCAGCCGGTTGTTTGTTTGTGGTGGAATAAATCCTTTTAATCCATTACTGTAGGCTTATGAATATTTGGATATGTGAATTTTTCAGTAAATTTATTAATTTTCTATATTCTATTGTGATTCAACAAGTTTGCAACTTGGATAACACGACTTGTGGATGAAAAAAAAATATTTCAAGAATCATTCAGTAAGGCTAAGTTCTAAATTATGTGGTGTTGCATTGTTGCAAAGGTGACTGGCAATACTTACTTACCACTTACCGGTATATCTTGAGTTATCCCAAATTATATATGTTTGCACATGGCCTCAAGAAGTCCCCGAAACTGGTCAAAATTCAAATTTTTCTCGGGGAATACAGCGTCCCCCCTCCCCTACCCCTCAACTGTATAGGATCACTGTGCTTGACTACACCGCTGTTCACAGAGGACAATTTTATGTTGGCACGTCATTGCTCCTCACCTATTTGCTTTTGCCTCAGTCCTCCGAATAAAAACTATGCTATACATTTTTTCTGGTACTGTATATTCAACAGACTAATTGTTCTACATTTTTCGCATTCAATGCAATAATCTATGCCACAGGAAGTGATACACTTTTCATACAATAAATACATTTTACACTTTCCTTTATTAGTCATTCAGTGGTCGTCCTATTTTCTCGTGTCAACAACACCCTCAGATGTAAGATGCCATCACAGGATTATCTTACTTTAGCTTTTAGCTTAGTATACCTAAGAAGGGGACATTACTAGTTTTATAAGTACTAGTAGGATTATTGATACTGCATTGGAGGTTTACCGATATTACGTTGTAGACCGCCCTCCCGGTATCCCAGGCTTTCTTAAATGAAAACCATATGAATACATGAAGCGAGGATTCGTCATACCTTGTGATCGTTAGTCATACCCTCCCCTCTTTGGCGCATGAGTCGAGAGTTCTAGTTAATCTTAGAAGGGCGTGACCCAGTAAAGACACCTTAGCCGGTTACTAAAGGCAGAGAATATATTCTGTTAGAAGACAATCACAGACTATACTTCACCCTGTTCATTTCCCAGAATGATGATATTTGTGTGAAGAGTGTGTATAAATCTGGACCAATTCCACACTAAAGGACCACTTATTATACAAACATCCTTGACGTTTCTCCTCTCACCTGTCCCCAGCTCCTCCATCACCTGCTCTTCAAATTTGTGTCACATAAAACCAGGATATTCAGGTTCCTTTTGCTTACCTTTATTCAATTGTTCCTTGTTATTCTGATTACATAATACGTAATCAGAGTAACAAGGAACACTGGAGTACTGTAGTTTTATACGGACGGTCTTTCTTTTTTGATTAAATGTAAGAGAGCGAGGCTACAAGCCCCAAACTTCCATTCTTGGAAGGGTAAATACGTCATCAAGCCGGGAGTATGTTACCTGCCTCCATGGAGATCTACACTATCGTACATTAGCTGCATAGTCATTTAATCTACATGGCCATCTACACTACATAAACTACACTATCGTAGTGTATGGCTTCCGGCACTCCCATCTCCCCTATTTAATTATGTAATTATTTTTATTCATTTATTCTTTAACTAAATCGAAAAAAGTAACAATGAGGTTCAAACCCCCAGGGTCTCCTTGTTATGCAGGAAAAGTTACAGGTCTCTAAGTTTCATTATTTTTTTTTTACGGGGAACAGCCCACCCGGGCACAGGTCATCGACCCACATCGGGGCCTGGGGGACGAAAAAAAAGAATAAAAAGTAATTAAAAATAGTAAAGTGAGACAGATTGTATGAGTATGGGAACACAGAAGAAGGCAGAGCATTCCACAGTTTGGCTGTGTGAGGAAAGGAGGATGTACTATGACGGGTTAGTCTAGTACTCTAATGTGACTGACATCCACAGAGAAATGGTGGGAACCGCGGGCAAGACGTGTGTTACAAGCCCACGGCCTTGCCGGCGGTGCACAGGATGCCAAATCCACCGAACATTGCCCGTTAAAGTACCTGTAAAAGAGAGAGAGTGAAACAAAATTGCGGCGAAGAGAAAGGTAAGAAAGATTATCAACTATAGGAGGAGAATGAATAAGACGAAATGCCTTTGATTCCACCCTATCTAACAGTTGGACAGAAGAAGAGCCACCCCAGATATGAGAGCAGTACTCCAAGTTAGGATGAATGAATCCCTTATATACTTGAAGCAATTGCTCAGGAGTGAAGTAGCTACGGCATCTGTGCAGCATTCCCAGCTTTCGGGAGGCAGCTTTAGCAATGTTGAGGATATGTGGCTTTCATGACATATTAGAGGAAATGGTGAGGCCTAGCATATTTATTTTAGAATTTGGCAGAATGATTGAGTCCTGAAATGTGATTGGTGGGAGATCATCTAATTTAGAAAGTGTAATTGGTAAATACTGAGTTTTATTACTAGTGAATTTAACCAAGTTTCTACCTCCCCATTCGGAGATGCTGCACAGATCCGCATTGATAGATATAATGATATCAGCTCCAGAAACAGATCTAGTTTGAGAGTTAGGGTGGGCTACGGTGTTGAAACACACACACACGCACACACAAGCTTACACACGCACACACACACACACACACGCACAAGCACACACACACACACACACACACACACACACACACACACACACACACACACACATTCTTTAATTATTTCAGAAAAGAAAAATAGAAACGTATTCATGATGGCTTAGAGAAATATGTCGAACTATGTTTAAGAGATCAAGCTTACATGAAGTATTTTCAACTAGAGTATTAACACTGAGCTCCCATGTGTCTAGCAACGTTGCTCATCTAATGGTTTATTTTACGCCGACACCATTTCTCTAAAATTTTCCCAGTTCTTAAATAAAGTACGTTGTAAAGATAAAAAAAAATAAATGTATGAGGAGTGAACAGACAATTCAATTTCAAGAACGTCATTGAAAAACGTTTCTCCTGTAATGCAGATACGTTCTAAACGAGCTCCACTAACAGGAAAGGCTTAATAGACAACAATATTCATATTTAAAGGGTATTATTTACTTGAACTCGTGTATATAATCTAAATGGTTATATGAGACATTTTATTTATTGAGAAAATATAAAAATAATAATATTCAACGGAATTACAAACTTATTGAAATTCCCATTGCATATTATTCTGTTTTATTATATCCACAATAAAAAAGATGAGAACTTTGATAATGAAATTTTAAATACATAAACGAGTGAGCGATAAACCTTTAAAATATTGAATAAAGAATTTAAATAATAATTCTTCTGTTGGTTTAGCTAATTTTCGCTTGCCAGGAAGACCCGTTGATACGTGATACTGTTCATCTGATTTCATGCTTTTTATTGTTTACCTTAGATACTTTATTGTTAGGCTTTAGGGTACACTCTAAAGCATGTGAACTAGCTACTAATACGATATTTTCTTTCACTTTTGTCCATACACCATCTTTTGTATGTTGTATATTGAAAATAATGACTATTACAAAAATTCGAAATTATTCCAATTTAGCTGGATATTTGTGGTCTTGTTGTGGAAGGTGAACAACACAGTAGAGTACGTCTTGTAGAGAGAGAGAGAGAGAGAGAGAGAGAGAGAGAGAGAGAGCTCTTGATCCCGGTCACATGCAATACGCTCCCAATGTTTCTGCCAAAATTAGTTCATTAAATTTTATAGCTAAACTTTTTTCTATATCCCCTTAGACTTCGTTGACTCTCGTAACAACAAATAATTCTGTTGTAAACTTCTGGTTAATAAACTGCCTTCGCCGTTTACTGACGCAATAAAAGCCTCTTTAAAACAGATTCAAACTCTTTTACGAGTCTTATAACACTCCTTCAATACACTCAAACTCTTTTACGAATCTTATAACACTCCTTCAAACTTCGCTGAATTAAACCAGGAGTAATTGGTGCCGTATTTCAACATTCCTGTGAAGCTTAAGTCATTAGGGAGTTCCCCAACTGACTAACACACACACACACACACACACACACACACACACACACTTGCCAGCTCATCTTACTATTTTTTCTGTAACTGTCTCATTAAAATAGTTTACCTGGGAACAGGAGGTTAAAGGGAAAATGGATCGTATAGTCATGCCTCCTTATGGTAAAAGAGTATTACAGGTGTCTAGGTGAGTGAGATGGAGAAGGTTGTTGGAGGTATGCAGGCCAAGTGGTGGAGATGTGTGTAGGTAAAGTGTAGGTAAATTGTTGGGTGTTGTAGGTGTGTATAGGTTAAATATTGGAGGTGTGTAGGTTAGGTGTTGGAGGTGTGTAGGATAAATGTCGGAGGTTTTGTGTGTGTGTGTGAAGTGTTGGAGGCGTGGAGTTGAGCGTCTTAGCCTACATACTCAACACATGTATAAGACACAATATGTCGCTACGCCTCCATAGATATGTTTCTACTCACATGGCACCAGTGACACACAGCAACTCACTCACTACATTACATAAAGGTTCATAAGTTTGTCAGTCAAGCCTGTCGCTGTAGCAACACTTCACCTGTGTTTGTTTGTCACTGGATTGAGCTGGTCTGTATATAGTGGCGATTAATGTAGACGGAGCTAAAACACACTGTTAATATCATCACTATTAACCTGGCTAACCTAACTTTAATTAATCAAACCTTTCCTAAACTAATGTATGTCAAATTTGGTTATATTTAATTAGCCAAGGACGTCTTAAATGAAACACAGCCAAGTTTATTTTATGTACACAAATTTTCAAGGAGTTTCATTAACATACAGGAAAACGTGTCCTTATATTGCAAAATTATCCGTAGTATCTTATTTCCTAATCGGACTATTATTCTTAGTAGCCATGTCACAGTGTGACACGACTATAACTAGGTCACACAGGACTGCTTGTGTTGTTTGTCAACACCAGTTTACAAATAATGGCTTTAGTGGAGTTCTTTATGTTAGTGGACTTAGTACCGTCTCCAGCGACCCCTCGTGTCAAGACACTATAACTTCGAACCAAATTGTGATGGGATCTATGATCACCCTTTAAACTTATTTTCCATGGTCCTTGAGGATGGAGACAGGAACGCTGACGTTAATGTAACACGCACGAAGCCGCTCAGTGATAAGAAACACTGATGGATAACTTGTGTGAACATCATAATCTTCCTCTCTCTTCTATACTCTGAAATGAAATGACTTTATTTTCGCGAGTCATGAAATAAATACCTACAGTGACGCAGAAGGACGTTTATATAAATAGTGAGTTCAAAGAAAGACGAGTGTCACGCTGGTGGCCTCCTGGCTGAGTCACATGAAGATGAAGCCACAACTCCAGTATAGAGTAGCCGACGAATGCGCCAGAGAGTAAGGGAGAAAACACACTACGGACACTTTCCATAGGCTAACACCACGCACAGTCTCGTTCAAGATTCTTCGAACACTGCTGGAGACAGCTGGCAACTCAAGGCCGTTTGTTTACTATAGTACGTAGTATAATATAATACGAAACAACAAAGCCCAACCATTAAATTTAGTAACGAGAAACTAAGTAACCAATCACCGATCACTTTTACGTTTACTCATAATTTTTACTACGTACTATAGTAAACAAACGGCCTTGAGTTGCCAGCTGTCTCCAGCAGTGTTCGAAGAATCTTGAACAAGACTGTACTTACTGTAAGAAAATTTGTTTCATTAATTCTTCCTTCCATGAGACATTTGTCATTAGCGTCGACATCACCATTCATCTACGCCTGGCGCTTTTCTTCACAATAGTATAGTACGAGACCCAAGATGAGGCCCAGAATGATAATGAAAGGGCTGAACACCTTCCTAGAAGGACATAATTTATCTCCTGAGACAGGTTGTCTGGATACCGAATTAATACTTGCTATTATAGACACCCCATAGTGGCGTGATGGAGAATATAAACCTAAGAGCGGCCTCAGCACCAACAGGTGAGACACAAGAACCTGGAGGTGAGAACAAGAACAGCTGATGAACTATGGGGAGTGTCTCGTGCAGGACAACAACATATAAAGCAAGTACCATATCGTCCTTGACCTAAGTGATTCATTTTATAACGAACATAATTACTGTATAACATGAAAATTATTAGAGTTCATTACGTGAATTTGAAGATACAGTAATGACGCGCACCATGAAAACAATGCCAACACGAATAATCAACAGCGCTTGACGTTCTCTTTCACCCCATAATGACACTGTTGTGAGAGCTACGCCAGACGACTTTTTACATGATGTGTCTGCTATAGTGTTCTCTTACAGTTTAAGTAATGGTGCAGTGCAAACACGGCGAGTGTGTGCCCTGGTGTTCGCACCACACACACACACACACACAGATTACATTGACATCTCGACACTTTATTGGTTCTTGTTATATATGCCTGTAATCCCCGGCATTGTTCCCTCACCCGTTAAGGCAGAAGCCATGCACCAAATTGAATGCATCCAGGAGACGATTTATCCATCGAGAGAGGGTGGCCGTGTGTCGTGCCGTGTATACATGAGGGCTGCGGGGAGCTACATGACCGCGGTTGATCTGGGATAGTTAAGCTGTCCCATGTTTGGTCAGGATAACGAACTCTCTCGTTTGGTCCTCTTCAACTGCTAATGTAACACAACTGACAACAGCTCACTAGTTGCATCCAATCAGTTAAGTGACCCACGTTTACGCGATATTTCAGCGCGTGTTGGGGAGTATCCATAACTTAATTATCACTTCATTTACTCATTAAATGTCAACACCGATATTGTTATGAGTGTTTGTAATAGTCATGATGATGCCAGGCCCACCACAACGACATTGGTCAACAGTGTGATTTATAAGTGTTTATTGACGGTGTTTTTTAGTGAGGAAGAGAGTCACCCTCCGCCCCTCCCTCGCTCTCCACTAAAATCTTGTTGATTATTGTCATGCTTTCCACTGCAATTTTGTTAACAGTGATTAAATTACGATCATCATATCACTGTTTCTGCTTCGTCATATTGATCACATCTTTTCTGATTCATTTATCTAACATTTATTAATTTGTTTAGCTTCTAAATTATTTGCTTATTTCTTGCTAAAATATTTATTCCTTCGATTTATTCATTAGTTAAGAATTATTATTATGTTTACTGACAAGAAAGATCACACAATTAATGTAAATATATAATCACCTCTTATGGTTTTACAGAGTTCAGCTGCTTGAAATAACTTCACATGTTTCTGGAATATACGAAATTCACAAGGACTTCAATAATTATTTTATCATTATATTTTGAGAGACCATATTTTAATTTTCCAGAAAAAGGTCATTATGCCTGTACCCACTCAAACATCTCGAAACATTTTTGCCAACTCAGAAAAATACTCAAGACTCACCGCTCGGAAGTCGTGTTGACATTTCGCATTAGAAAACGGAATAATTTATATGCAAAATTATTATCATCTGCATATACTGTACAATAGTTTATATTTAATTTTTTCAAGTTTCCATATCAAGAAATACAATAGATTTATTTTTTCTTTTCACATGTGTTGGTGTGTTTCTGACTCATGGACCAACAAGAGAAAATATTTACACAAACATTTTAAACATAAAATGTTTCCCTTTACTACATGACTGTGAAAACTGGCGTGACTTTGTACCAACATTTTAAAAGAGAGTTGTTTGTTGTGAGAAAGTAAGACGTGAGTTTGGTGTTTAATGATGCTCACAGCTGAGGCATCTACATTTAAATATATAAAAACAATAACAGTGTTGTCCTCAATTTATGAGTCAACTGTGTCCTGGAAAATAAAAGGATATAAAATGAATAACTTTTAAGATGTGATAAACTTCAATTTTAAATAAAATTTAGACAAATGATCTAATGTATGTAGTTTATCATATTGTATTAAAACTAAACATATATTTAAAATTAACACGCATTTAATTTATAAAATTTACAAATAATATATAATAACTTTCAATTGGAATTACAATGTCTTTATGTGTTGTATAAAAAACATATTTTTTTCTTTAGTTTGATAAAAAACACTATTAAACAATTATTCATAGATAGCGACGAGAATAACACTAGAAAAATATGAGAATTTATATTGATTGACGATCATGTCCCAAGGAGCTTATATACGAAAAATGTTGTCACCTACAAGTCACAAACCGTAAACTCGACATAAAAAAAAAGGATAAAGACAATAAATAAGGCAAAATTTTTAGCATACCTGATTATCAATAGCGTAGACTTAAGGGGTTTGGAAATAAATTCAAATTATAATAATATCAACCGCTGAATTAGCAATATATTAATCAACAGTAGGTATATCCCCTGAGCACAAGATAGATCCTGAGGATATTAATAAAATAACAGATATATCTCTCATACTCATTCTGATATGCCAAGTAAAATTATCTGAAATGATATAATGCCAAGTAAAATTATCTGAAATGATATAATGTTAAACGGATAATGCCTTAATAAATTATGCAGGTTTAATTTCTGTATTTACTAAAACAGCATCACAATATAGACACAGTTGATGGACATTAGTTTTTATCACCCCAAACTTTAGATTAATTTACAAGACAGGTCAGCGGACCGTAGATGAGGCGGCGATAAAAGTAGTGAGGGATGACGGCTGGGGAGGTGATGAGACAGACAGGAAGGTGTACAACAGGGTGACAGGTGGTGAAATATGAGAGTAAAAATTAAACGGGATGGTGGGAAGGTTAGCCAGGAGGAAAGGCGAGAATATGGTAAAGGAATAGATTTATGAGACATTCAATCAATTAATCAAGGTACCATTCTTTATGTCTGGGGGTTATCGACCACGGCCCTCCACTACTAACATTTTCGGATTGGCATGACTAATCGTCCTCCCAGATTTTTTTTTTATCTCCGGGGACCAAATCATTATTTTTATTTATCCTTCCCAGTCTCTGTCTTCCCCTGACCATTATATTTTCAACTTTATCCAGAAATATATCTCCCATTATCTCCCTCATCACTAATTACATGTCCAAAGTAAATAATTTATCTTATTTGATCAAGGTTCTCGGATACGAGCGTGTAGAATATGAATCCATAGACAAAATATAAATGGAACAGCTGACAGAAAGGTTAGACAACAGGTAAATCAAGTTACAGGTAAATGAACGTGTTGACGGGGGAAATAAATCCATGCATGCTAGTCCCTGTGTGGTTGTGTTGAGACAGTACCGGGACATTAGTAGCTGGTGACGACACTAATGGGTAAACAAGACAATACTTACATAGGGGCACTGAGACAAAACCGGGGTAATGGACAAATAGACAGGTAGATCGATAAGTGGTAATTAAATCCGATTGGTGGATAGGAGCACAAGCACACAGGTCTGAGCACGGAAAGGAATAAAGGTAAGTTACTATGTGGGTAAGTAGGTAAGAAAGAAAGTAGGTACGTAGAGAGATAGGCAGATAAATAAGGGGGTATAAACACAGGCAACAGCACAGTGACAGCAGGGTGCCAGAACGCAGCAAGCATGTAGCAGGAAGTGTCACGTCAGGCGGCACAGGTCGAGCACTGATGGATGTCCCTGGATTTTAGAAGCTAAGCAAAAGCCAAGAATTTCTTGCAACAGATTTGCCTAACTTGGCAGAAATGTCTTTCACCAGCTCCCCACAGGGAAGTGTCTGTCCTATATCGGAATTTGGGTCGTCGTGGAAATTTTGTTGCTACAAATATTGGAAATATGAGTCTGTCTTAAACTCGGGGAATTTATCATAAGAATATTTGCCTCACTGAATTTGATCTGAAGTGCAAAATATTTTGTGTGTAGCAAATATAAAATATTTGTGTTAATTCGAACTTCAACGTTTCTTGATGGTCCAATAAGCAGTCTATAATGTGCGTGGAGCCTCACCGTCATTCACTCGCTTCTGTCCATTATTCAGAGTATAATTCAAACGTCAGTCAGCGTCAGCATGCTCAGTGAGGGCGCTAAATGTGACCTCCTCCTCGGACGATCTGCCTCAGGTAGTCCTCTCGCAAGAATGTGCTGGATAGTGGATGCTCATCACGAATTACATTTAGTCTGCCACATAAAGATTATAGAAACAAGTTTCTTCAGACATCTCCAGTATGCATGACAGTATACAATACTACACATCGTGGATATTATGGTAAAAAATTAAATTTAATAATTTTGCTACCTTTACAGAAGTATCAACATCAACTCTAGTACCCAAATCCCTGTCTTTTATTGAGGACCGATCTTTAGTGAATATAACACTTGACAGTAAACTTTTTTAAGGTATTCAAAGTTAATTTAACAATATAAGTTCATTCACAACGCTCCTACTACATCAGCAATAAAGTAGTACATTTTTCGTTTCAGATACTGTACATTTAACACAACAGAAATGAGATGTGCGGAAAGAAAGCAAACCACCACCTCCGAGTCTCCCACTGACAAGAAGAGATACAGAAAGTGGGCCTGACGGACAGAGTACATATAGCACACTGCATATAAAGGCCTTTTGTTACAATTGGAAACAGTGTGGCAGACGCTGCACTGAACCGCTTCCCAACAGTAAGTTTAGCTACCCATTTACAGGTGGGTGAACTGATAAAGCATTGGGCCCGAACCAACGACCCTTAGGACAAGAGGTGAGTGTTGTATCTACTCAGCAGCCGCACCCTTCACTAACAAAAAGTCAAACAAATATTAAAACATTAATTCTTGTTCATTTCTTCCGTCATACTAAACCACTTTTAATCAACTAGGTAATTACAATTATATTAATCGGTCAAGCGAAAAAAAGAAAAAGAAATACAACCAAACATCCTCACTTAACAGACCTGCAGCTAATGTCGTCTCCTTTTTGTTGTTTGTAATCAACACAAATTTGATTACATTAAAAAGTACCTGAATAGTCGATGGCCAGACATGATACCATTAAACAGATTGACAGAACGACACAGGACGCGCAGCATGAACGCGAGCGGTAATCACTGGCCCCATAAGTGGTAAATATCATTATACCAATTATACCACCACACACTACAGCACCACCACACACTACCAGCACCACCACACTACCAGCACCACCACACACTACCAGCACCACCACACACTACCAGCACCACCCACACTACCAGCACCACCACTACCAGCACCACCACACCAGCACCACACACCGCACCACCACACACTACCAGCACCACCACACACTACCAGCACCACCACACACTACCAGCACCACCACACACTACCAGCACCATCACGCACTACCAGCACCACACTACCAGCACCACGCACCACACACTACCACCACCACCACACTACCAGCACCACCACCAGCACCACCACACTACCAGCCACCACCACACTACCAGCACCATCACGCGCCAGCACCACCACACTACCAGCACCACCACACTACCAGCACCACCACACCAGCACCACCACACCTACCAGCACCACCACACTACCAGCACCATCACGCCCCAGCACCACCAGCACCACCACACACTACCAGCACCACCACACCAGCACCATCACACACTCAGCGCCACCACACACTACCAGCACCATCACTACCAGCACCACCACACTACCCAGCACCATCACGCCTGGCACCACCACACACTACCAGCACCACCACACACCAGCACCACCACACTACCAGCACCACCACACACTACGCACCACCACACTACCAGCACCACCACACACCACCACACTACCAGCACCACCACACTACCAGCACCACCACTACCAGCACCACACACACTCACCAGCCACCACACACTACCAGCACCAACACACCAGCCACCACACTACCAGCACCACCACACTACCAGCACCACCACACACCAGCACCACCACCACACTACCAGCACCACCACACTACCAGCACATCACACTTCACCAGCACCACCACGCCACTACCAGCGCCAACCACACACTACCAGCACCACCACGCACTACCACCACCACGCACTACCACGCACCATCACGCACTACCAGCACCACCACACACTACCAGCACCCACCACACACTACCAGCACCACCACACTACCAGCACCATCACGCACTACCAGCACCACCACACTACCAGCACCATCACGCACTACCAGCACCACCACACTACCAGCACCATCACGCACTACCAGCACCACCACACTACCAGCACCACCACACACCACCAGCACACTACCAGCACCACCACACACTAGGCTGCCCACACATTACCAGCACCACCACACTACCAGCACCACCACTACCAGCGCCACACACTACCAGCACCACCACACTACCAGCACCACCACACACTACCAGCACCAACACACACTACCGGCACCACCACACTACCGGCGCCACCACACACTACCAGCACCAACGCACTACCAGCACCACCACACTAGCACCAGCACGCACACTATCACCAACACACGCACCAGCACCAACCACACACTACCAGCACCACCACACACTACCAGCACCACCACACGCTACCAGCGCCACCGCACACTGCCAGCACCAGCACACTACCAGCACCACACTACCAGCACCATCACGCACTACCAGCGCCACCACTACCAGCACCACGCCACCACACCACCGCGCCACCAGCACGCCACCACACTACCGGCACCACCACACACTACCAGCACCACCACGCACTACCAGCACCACCACACTCACCAGCACCACCACAGCCCCAGCACCACCACACCTTCCACCAGCACCACTCACGCACTACCAGCACCACCACACACTGCCAGCACCACCACACTACCAGCACCACCACCCCACACTCCAGCACCACACCAGCACCACACGCGCTACCAGCACCACCCCACGCCGCCAGCCCACTACCAGCACCACCACACACTGCCAGCACCACCACACTACCAGCGCCAACCCCTACCAGCGCCTGCACTTCTCCAGCACCACCACACTACCACCACCACACCTGCACCACCACACACTGCCAGCGCCACCACACTGCGCACCACGCACTACCAGCACCACCCCACACCACTACCAGCGCACCCCACCTACCAGCGCCATCCGCACTACCAGCACCACCACACACGCCAGCGCACACACACCCTGACCGGCGCCAACACACACTACCAGCGCCACCACACACTACCAGCACCATCACGCACTACCAGCACCACCACACTACCAGCACCACCACGCACTACCAGCACCACCACACTACCAGCACCACCCACGCAATACCCCCGCACTACCAGCTCACCACACTACCAGCACCACCACACACTACCAGCACCAACCAGCACCACCACACACCAGCGCCAGCACACGCCAGCGCCACCACACACTACCAGCACCACCACACTACCGGCACCAACACACTTCCCAGCGCCACCACACGCTACCAGCGCCAACCACACACTACCAGCGCCACCACGCCAGCACTTTCCACACTAGCCAGCACCACCACACACTAGCGGCACCACCACACACTACCAGCGCCACCACGCACTCCCAGCACCACCACACTGCGGCACCACCACACTGGCAGCCGCCACACACTAGCAGCACCACCACCACACACTAGCAGCACCACCACACACTACCAGCACCACCACACTACCAGCACCACCACACACTGCCAGCACCACCGCCCACACACACTACCAGCGCCACACACTACCAGCACCACCACACACTACCAGCACCACCACACACTACCAGCACCACCACACTACCAGCACCACCACACACTACCAGCGCCATCACGCACTACCAGCACCACACACACTACCAGCAGCACCACCACACTACCAGCACCACCACACACACTACCAGCACCACCACACACTACCAGCGCCATCACGCACTACCAGCACCACCACACACTACCAGCACCACCACACCTTCCAGCACCACCACACACCAGCGCCACCACGCACTCACCAGCACCACCACCAGCACCACTACCAGCGCCACCACACTGCCAGCACCACCACACACTGCCAGCGCACCACACTACCAGCACCAGCACGCGCCAGCACCACCACACTGCCGGCACCACACGCGCACCAGCGCCACCACACACTACCAGCACCATCACGCACTGGCACCACCACACTACCGGCACCACCACACCGGCACCACCACACACTACCAGCACCACCACACACTACCGGCACCACACTACCGGCACCACCACACTACCAGCACCACCACCAGCACCACCACTACCAGCACCACCACGCCTCCCGGCACCACACTACCAGCGCCATCACCGCCAGCGCCACCACACTACCAGCACCACCACACACTACCAGCGCCACCACACGCACTTAGCGCCACCACCACACCACCAGCGCCACCACACACTACCAGCCGCCACACACTACCAGCGCCACCACACCACCAGCCTGCCACACCCGCACCACACGCTACCGCCACCACAACTACCAGCACCACCACTGCCAGCACCACCACACACACTACCAGCACCACCACACTGCCACCACCACCACGGCACCAACACACACCAGCACCACCACACTGCCAGCACCAACACACACTACCAGCACCAACACACCAGCACCACCACACTACCAGCACCACCACTACCAGCACCACCACACACCGCACCACCAGCACCACCACACTACCGGCACCAACACACACTGCACCAACACACTACCAGCCCCCACCACACACCAGCACCACCACACTACCGGCACCAACACACACTGCAGCACCACCACACACCACCACACTACCAGCGCCAACACACTACCAGCACCACCACACTACCAGCACCAGCACACCAGCGCCACCACACACTCCAGCACCACCACCAGCACCACCACACTGCCAGCACCACCACACACTACCAGCCACCACCCACTACCAGCACCATCACGCACTACCAGCACCACCACCACACTACCAGCGCCACCACACTACCGGCACCAACACACACTGCCAGCACACCACCACACTACCAGCGCCACCACACACTACCGGCACCACCACACCTACCAGCACCACCACACACTACCAGCACCACACTACCAGCACCACCACACCTACCAGCACCACCCACTACCGGCACCACCCACCTACCAGCACCACCACACACTACCAGCACCACCACACACTACCAGCGCCACCACACCTACCAGCACCACCACACCTGCAGCACCACCACACACTACCGGCACCACCACACACCCTACCAGCACCACCACACACTACCAGCACCACCACACACTACCAGCACCAACCACACCCACCGGCACCACCACACGCAACAGCACCACCACACTACCAGCGCCACCACACTACCAGCACCACCACCAGCACCACCACACAACACCACACGCCAGCACCAACACACACTACCGGCACCAACCACACACTACCAGCGCCACCACACCACCAGCGCCACCACACACTACCAGCACCACCACACACTACCGGCACCACCACTACCAGCAACCACACACTACCGGCACCAGCCTGGCACCACCACACACCCACCAGCACCAGCACACCTACCAGCACCACCACACTACCAGCACCAGCCTACCAGCCAACGCACACTACGACGCCAACCACACCTGCCAGCACCACCACACACTACCAGCACCACACTACCAGCGCCACCACACACCAGCACCACCACACACTGCCAGCGCCACCACACCAGCACCACCACACACTACCAGCACCACACACTACCAGCACCAACACACACTACCAGCACCACACACTACCAGCACCACCACACACCAGCAACCACCACACCCACCAGCACCACCACACACTGCGGCCACCACCACTACCAGCACCACCACACACTACCAGCACCACCACACTCACACCACACCAGCACCACCACACTACCAGCCACCCCACACTACCGCACCACACTACCAGCACCACCACACCAGCCACACTACCAGCACAACACACACTACCAGCACCAACACATACTACCAGCACCAACACACACTACCGGCACCACCACACCCACCAGCACCACCACACACTACCGGCACCACCACACCACCGGCACCAACACACACTACCGGCACCAACACACTACCAGCACCACCACACACTACCAGCACCAACACACTACCAGCACCAGCACCCCACCACGCACCACCGCACCAGCACCACACCACCACCTGCGCCACCACCTACCGGCACCAACACACACTACCAGCACCACCACCACCCCCACCAGCACCAACACACTACCAGCACCAGCACACTACCAGCACCACCACACACTACCAGCACCACCCACCCCTACCAGCACCACCACACACTACCAGCACCAACACACACACCAGCACCACCACACACTACCAGCACCAACACACACACACCGGCACCACCACCACTACCAGCCACCACACACTACCAGCACCACCACACACTACCAGCACCATCACACACTACCGCACCAGCACCAACACACACCACCAGCACCCACACACACTACCAGCACCACCACACACTACCAGCACCACCACCCACTACCATCACCACCACACACTACCAGCACCATCACACACTACCAGCACCACCACACTACCAGCACCACCACACACTACCAGCACCATCACACTACCAGCACCACCACACACTACCAGCACCACCACACACTACCAGCACCACCACACACTACCAGCACCACCACACACTACCAGCACCACCACACACTACTACTACTTTGCTGTCACTTGGAATCGAGTATGACGATCATCCAGCTATTATATAATGATATGAGTTATTTAGGATGTCACTTACGTTGGTGAGTTTTGATGTGACTAAAAATGCCGATATTGTACCGGCAGGGTCGATCGCAGATGTTGCGCATGTGGAGGGCTACATCTACTGCGGGAGGGGCGGCGTCAGCGTGTTTTCGGCGTTGCCGCTTGTCTGCCTCGGTTGGCAGTCGGGCTAATTCGAAAGTATTGACACCTTCTCGTGTGGTGATCCTCCAAACGTTACGGTGTGGAGTGATCGTCTCCCAGGTGAGGGGGTCGAAATGACGCTTTATCAGGTTTGTCTTAACAATATCTTTATACATTTTCAGTTGCCCGCCGGCGTTACGTGTACTATTCGTTAGATGACTGTAAAGTAGCTGCTTTGGCAGTCTACTGTCGTCCATGAGGGTAACATGGCCAGTCCAACGTAGTTGTTCATAGATAATGGTAGCCTCGATGCTCCTACAGTTTGGGTCAGCGAGAATACTGGTATTTGTTCTCTTGTCTTCCCATTGAACTCGGAGTTATGGAACGTAAACTACGTTGGTGAAAGTTTTCAAGTGCCTTGAGGTGCCTCCTGTATGCAACCCATGTCCCACTGCCATTTAGCAAGGTGGGGAGGACCACTGCACGATATACATGCATCTTTGTAGATAATTTAAGCTCCCTACAGCTGAAGACACGGGTACGGAGTCTGCCAAAGGCTTGAGATGCACATCTGATCCGATGTTGACTCTCTTCATCAATTTCCACGGTGGTGGACAAGTGGGAGCCGAAATACTGAAAATGGGTAACATTAGAGAGGGTAGTCCCATTAAACTAGATGGATGGTGAAGATGTGGCTGAACCAGGGGCAGGCTGAAAGAGAATCTGAGTCTTACTCACATTCACCTCAAGGCCGAAGTGTGCATAAGGATCTGCATAGGTATTCAGGATCTCCTGTTGGTCGCGTTCAGTGTGAGCGACCAAGGGTGAGGTCGTCTGCATACTGAAGTTGAGTAATGGAATCTGCCGACACCTTCGTTCCTGACTGGAGTTGTCTTATTTTGAAAAGACCCTTCATCCGGTACTCTATGTCCACCCCACCGGTTAAATTGGCACTAGCACGAGTAAGGAAGTTAACCAAGAAATTGGAAAAGAGAGTTGGCACCAGTACACATCTTTGTTTTACCACCGTTTGGATGAGGAAGAACTCAGATTGGGTGCCATTGTGCAGGACACTGCCGTTCATGCCGTCGTGGAGTTGCCGCACAATGGCGATGAATTTTGGTGGGCAGCTAAACTGGCTGAGGGTCCGCCAAAAGACTTCCCTGTTGAGCCAAGTCGATGAAGGCGCTGTTCTCTGCACTTTTCCTGTATCTGGCGGGCAGCAAAGATCATGTCAGTGGTGCCACGCGATGGTCTAAGGCCACACTGAGGTTCTGGGAGGAAGTTTTCTGCCTCAGGTATTAGTCTGTTTAGGAGGACTCGGGCGATAATCTTGCCAGCTATGGACAGTAGCGAGATCCCGCGGTAGTTGCCACAGTCTGACCGGTCTCCCTTGTTCTTATGAATATTGATGATGGAGGCGTCTTTAAGACCTTGGGGAATTTCCTTCTTTTCCCATATATTCTCCAGGAGAGAGTGGAGATGGGTAGTAAGCAGAGGTCCTCCTGCTTACTCGGCTGGGATTCCATCAGGCCCTGAGGCTTTGTTTTTTTCACCTGTTTGATGGCAGTAGCTACCTCATCCAGGGATGGAGGATAGCTGAGATGGGTCAGCTCTGGATGCTGAGGGACCTGCTGGGTAGTCAGTACATCCACATCGGTGTTTCGGTTGAGCAGCGAATGGTAGTGCTCCTTCCAGCGCTGGCGGATGCCTTCTTCGTCTCTAATTAGGGAGTTACTGTCAGATGAGCGGGGGAGGGCTGTGCCATGAGTGATTGGCCCATAAAATGTTTTAGTGGAATTGAAAAATTTGTGCATCTTGTATTGATCTGCAAGTTTTTGCGTTTCACATGCTTTATTTTTAAACCAGTCATTTTTTAATTTGTGAAGTTCCTGCTGGGCCGCCGCTTTCTTCTTGCGGAAGGTATCAGCTTTGGTCCTAGACTGAAGGTTGTTCTGCTTGTCAGTTAAAGCAGCACGTTTATCACACACTACCAGCACCACCACACACTACCAGCACCACCACAAACTACCAGCACCACCACACACACTACCAGCACCACCACCCACTACCAGCACTACCACACACTACCAGCACCACCACACACTAACGGCACAACCACACACTAACAGCACCACCACACTCCCCCAACACCACCACACACTCCCCAACACCATCATACTCTCCCCCAACACCACCACACTCCCTTCTACCACCACACACTCCTCACCACCATTCCTCCTAACACCACTACACTCCCTTCTACCACCACCACACCCTCCTCACCACTACTCCCACCCCCCTCCCTACACCACCACATCAGCCTCACTCTCACAGTATAGAATCAGTCAACTTCCTGCCACTGTCCACACCGAGACCGTCCTCTAATTTATGCTAATGAAGTTGACAAATAAAACTACTCTCTGAGTGAAAGCTTGAATGTATAAATATATTGGAATTTATTACATCGATAACAGTATATTTACCTTACGAAAGTAATCGTAAATATTAGAGACTGCATTATATGAGAGTTTGTGATCATAGTAAGGTCAGGTAGGAACACCTTTAAGAGATAAAAGCAACACTCCCACGGCGCTACAACACCAACGAAATTATCCCCTAAAGGGAAGATCCAATCTCCTCTGAAACCAATGATGAGGATCTTGACGTTATAAGCCCCGTGATGGAATAATTAATTGGTTTGGGTACAGTGGTGGAGTGGATATCGTTCTGTGCTAGCATTATCGCCGTCACAGGTTCGAATACTTATCGAGAAGACTATAAGTGCGATTGATATCCGATGGTAGATAGTATTCGCACTGTTACAACCGATTTCCCCTAAAAGATCAACTTGTTCATAAATATCTAAATCTACCAGTGGTGCGTGACGCCAAGATCATGGAGTCGATAAACCACGCTGAAAATTTTATCCAACAAAATCTGTAATTTGAATTGTCTTTTAATATTTATCATGGAATAAATCGGTGATATTGTAGGGGAAAAAAATATGACTCCAGTTCTAATACGTTGTATGCTGACTTACCAATTGCTGACTTATTGCTGACTTACCTATTGTCTGGACTCATTTGGACTGAACGCTAATTCAAATGGGTAGTTTAAGGCATATGGGTGAGTCGGGTACGGATAACTCGCATACAATCAGACACAAAGAACACAAAGTTGTTTGAAGAATAGATATCTTGTCGAAAAGAATAACACAAAATATTGAACTTAGGAATGGTATATACTGATCCTAAGAATTATTAACCTACTAACAATGTGTAAATGTCCATCAGGCAGACGTGAGGGAAGATATACAGACAGCCGATAGCTCTCAGCGCCCCTCAGAACGGAAGCTTCAGGCTGGTGTAGTGTAGTGTGGGGGACCAAGTGTATTGATCTCCGGTGTTGTCACTCTCAGTGTCTGTGTGTGTGAGTCTAACCTGTTATGAAGTTATATATTTTTTGGATTATGCACCCTGTACGATCTTCCCCCTCCCCAGTTTTTTTTGGACATTCTCGCTCTCTCCCTCTCCCTCGACGCTGTGATCCCCTCTCCCTATTCTCTGTGGCCAGACTCTGCCTCCCTCTCCCTTCCTTGATACTCTCGCTCCACTTCTCTTTCTCTCCCACACACTCACTCAATCTTTCTTTCAGGCATTCCCCCTCTCTCTCTCTCTCTCTTGAAGCTCTCACTCATCATCCTTCACATTCATTCTATACTCTCCTCTCTTTTCTTCCCTAGACAGTCTCTCATTCCCTTTCTTTGAACACTCTCACAACCTCTCTCTCTCTCTCTCTCTCTCTCTCTCTCTCTCTCTCTCTCTCCCTTCTTGGCGCTCTCTCTCTCTCTCTCTCTCTCTTGACGCTCTCTTCATCAACGCTCCCCCTCTCTCAGCTCAAATCCGAATACGCCACAAGTGTCCTCCACCGATTGTTGTGTGTTTCCTCCACTCTCTGTGTACTACACCAGCTGTATATTCTTATATATTATGGCCTCTGTCTAATGTCACGATGGTACTTTCTGGGTTTTTTTCCGTTCTCTGTCTACAAAGGTGGTGATGGGGAGGAGTAATAGAGTGATGTTATGTTTCCCACACCGCTTTCCACTACCCGATTAATCACTGTCAAACGAAAGGTAACGATACCCCTTAAGTGTTATACTCGTTCCGAAGTTTGGTACTGAAGTGACGCAGAACACGCCAGGAATGTTAAGAGAGTGTTAAAGTTTAAACATGCCAAGGAATATGGGTTCAAGATCCCCAGAGGTCTCACTGATTCACTTAAGTCACGCCACGGAGTTATGCAGCAAACAGAGCGCCAACATTACACTAAGATTCTATGTAACTACAGTAGATGCGTTTTTTGTCTTTATGTTATAGGAAAAAATGTGACTTTCAAATGTGAGGAGGTCGTGGCTCTGGTTGATTACTATTAGGACTAATACGTCAGATTATTCAGCGAGAGATGGGAAAAATCTTGCCTCCATCATTACTGACTTTCATTTAAACTTTTTACGTCAATCATAAACTTGGAAAGGTTGAAGAAAAAAGTTTTTGAATTCACATATTATGTTTTGTTTCAGAGCTCATTTGGGACTTTTCCTCTTTTCCTGTTGAGGCTTATTTGTAAAACAACACATACAGAGAATTATATCCGGCTAGCAAACTTGGCTCCTACTTATTGCTCTCTCTCTCTCTCTCTCTCTCTCTCTCTCTCTCTCTCTCTCTCTCTCTCTCTCTCTCTCCTGCGCACGTTATCACCTCCCTTACTTCTCTTTTCCTGTTTTGTTTGTGTGTATATGTGCGTGTGTGAGTGTTTGTGTATCTCTCACTCGCTCTCCCTGGTACCATTTTACTCTCCCCAACCAAAAAACAAAACAAAAACACCAAAATGTTAGAGGCTCTCATCGAGCTTGATGGAATTTCCAAACTTTACACAGATGAGGACGGAGGGAGGGAGGGTGGCTGGCTGTGCTCCACACGTTGCTGCACCGAGCCTTGCCACTCACCACTGTCACTACTCCCTAACACTAGGTTAAATAGTTGTCTGCAGGAATCAGAAACTATATACCGCCGCCGCCACCACTGCCACAGCTACCATCACTACCACTACCATTACTGCCAAAACTACCACCATCACCACCACTACATGCACAACTACCATCACCACCACCACCACTACTGCCACAACTACCATCACCACCACTATCACTACTGCCACAACTACCATCACCACCACTATCACTACTGCCACAACTACCACCATCCCCTTCCCACAACTACCATCACCACCACTACCTGCCCAAAGCTACCACCACCTGTTGACACAACTACCATCACCACCACTACGCACTGTCACAGCACCCATGCCACCACCACCACCTCTACTGCCACAACTACCACACTGCTTTCTGCCCTACCACCCACCACCTCTACTGCCACAGCACCACACACTGCTCCTTCTGCAGTACCACTACTGCCACAACTACCACCACCACTACTGTCACAACTACCATCACCACCACTACCACTACTGCCGCCGCCACCACCACCACCACCACCACTGTCACAATTACCATTCCCACTACCACCACTACTGCCACAGCTACCCAACTACCGTTATCACCCATACCAGCACTATACAAACACCATGAACACAATCCACACCACCAACACAATCATTACCAATAACAACACCAACACCAACACCATAAACCACTACTACCATCACCGAATACCTTACCACCATCAGCACCACCACTAACAACAACATTACCAACACCACTGCCATTAGCAAAAATAATAATGGTTGCCCCCCTTCGTATATGAGTCTGACCAGCCCTCGGGCCACCTTGGCGTATATTTGTTCAGGTGTAGAGGATGCCGCCAACACAACAACCACACCCTAAGTTAACGAGCTTTATGGTCCAGCGTCAAGGAATAATCCTAGAGGATCTGACAACTCACCAACTGCGCTAAGCTAACCAACCACAAATCAATAAATTTCCAAGTTCTCATTTACTGTTGGGTAGACCGAGGCAAATGGCGTAAAGAAACGTACTAATAATTTCACCTGCCTGGGAAATCGAACCCG
>NW_024733625.1:97500-195000 GCF_018991925.1 Homarus americanus | reverse complement strand
TCCGTCGTTAGCCAAGATAAAAGACTAAAGTACGGCGGTGCTCACTAAAGGGTTAACACTGGACCATGCACTTCACCAACTACGGGCGTGGTTGTTGTGTTGATGGCAACCTCTCCACCGTAAACTAATTCACATCCAGGTGACTTTAGGTTCCAGCCAATCCTCAACACGAGGGACAACAATTAAACCTTATTAGGTATGTATGGGAGCTCCAAGTAGTGAAGATCAGATAGAACGTGGTACAGCTCTCATCATTAGCCTCAAACTGAGGCTCCCAGAGGAACAACACCTGGTCTGAACACTATACATAGTTCAACACATTGTTACTTAAGTCCAAATACCTCCATAATACTTCATTATGTTATTAAGTATATATCAGAAGTCTGCTACCACAGAAGAACTGTAATAAGGACAAATAATAACTGAAATAATTAATGTTATTGTGGTCCATGTAAGTAAAATATACATATAATTTTAGTTATATCAGATAAGGTTTCATCAGTCGAGCTATATCTGTTCTCTATTTCTGGACAAGGTCTTTAAAAAGTTACCCAACCTGTTTTTTTTATTCACATGTAGGCGTTATGCGACACCTGCTGGCTCAAGTGTAATCATACTACCTGCAATTAGCTAATTTCTGTTTAATCCCTTTAACGGGTTTTACACTGTACCTATGAGTGGATGGATGCCCTGCTCTACTGTTGGAGAGAGAGAGAGAGAGAGAGAGAGAGAGAGAGAGAGACTTAACAAAATAAATCCCAATCCTGACTTACTAATCGCTAACTTAATTCACAGAACGCCTTCAAAACGTCTTACCAGTCGATAGTCAAGATCTCTAAACTCACGAACTTGTTTAGAATCACACAAACAATGATACAGCATCTTGGAAATAACTAAACAATGGGAGTACAGATTTAAAGAAAATAAAAGCTCATCAACTTAAAATTAGATAAACACTAGTTCATTATCTTAGAAATAGAAAAACAAAAAACAATGCTTCATTATCCTACTTGAACAGCTGCACAAAATGTTCATATCTTCTGTTGCTCGTTCATCGGCCCAGGTTAAACTGTAAGGGTGGGATAGGTTCTTGGCGTGGTGTTAACAATAGTACAGGATAATATTTGATGATAATAATATTAATTAGAGACGATACGTACTACAGTCCTCAGTATAATTGTAGATATACATTTTGGAGCATTTTTCTTTCCAAGACACGATCGCTGTAGATTATTGTTAAGTAGGTGCGCTATATCCGGGGTTGTTGACTTAGTGGTGAGTTCTGAATCTTGGCTGCACCAGAAGTTTTGTGTGACGCGAGTTGAGTACATTAGCGAAGTTTGTACTGGGTGGGTGAAGGTATCAGGGTTTGGGATGAGCCAGTAATACTTAACTTTACACACAGACCTCTGCAACTTTTATATTGTTTTACTCTGTTCGTGTGTGAAATTTGTTTTTTCATACAGGAACTGCGCACTATACGTGTACAGTAATTATGATGGTGTATGTCATAAGTATAATACATATATTATATTAATTAAAATCCGACTTTTTTTAACACGATAAATGATGAGTATTTTTCTCAACTATTTAATCTTTAACATTATCACACAATCCAAGGGTTAAGTTTATATTATTCCCAAACAGCTTGAAGTGATCAGCAGTAGGCAGCGGTGCTATACAAGGTCAACACAGGTGGGTCAGTGTGGTCTACCACCTTGTCTTGGCCATGATAATTTTGAGGGAGTGGGGACTTATGATGTAGCCATGATGTTGAAGAATCTAATTAAAGAGAAAAATGGTTGACATATCAAGAACTCAACCAGAGACTAACAAATTTCCGTTATAGTGGTACAGATGCTAGCTCTAAACCATGTGAAGTAAATGCAGCAAGTGATAAATTAGGTGGGCAAGCTGCACAAAACTGGTCTTTAATACGGTTATTGCCTCTCATTATAAATGCCAAAGTTAAGAACGCAGATGATCCAGATGAGAAATTATGATTTTTAGGCAACAATAATGCATGCTGTTTTTAGCCAATAGCTCTGTTCAGTAAAACTGTTACCAGTCTAAGGCTGTAAGTGTATTGTTACATTATGTTCCTTTTACATTACCTTATTGTGGGCTTGGTTTAAGGATAATAGGTTGCTTGTGATTACCTTCAACTTCATAATCTCCTATTCCATGTGCCATATTATTGTGCTGCTTTTTTGGCTTAAGGTGTTGCATGACTTACCATCTGATCAATTGACTGACTGCTTACACGCACTAGTATGTTTTGTGTCAGTGCTGTGAAGGTTTAAATTTTTATTTAGGTTATACATTTCAGGACCTTCAAAATCTCTAACATCAACAAAGTCAGAGAATGTTTCAACATCTATGATTACACAAGCCAAATTGAGTGTGCATCAAGTTTATCGCATGAGTTGCAAGTCAATGTGAATGCAATGTGGGCCGATGATTTTGAATTACCATGGGCACAATTTTCAAAGAGATTTGCTACATTTTTTAGAGAAAGACATGAGGCCTAATCCCCCGGCAAGAAGAAAAATGGTGGGAATATTAGTTGATGAAGTACCAAAAGTCTGTAAAAAACCAGGTAAGAGGGCATTGACAACCATTGCCCATAAAATTGTAAAACAATATTCAAATTCATTCCAAGATGAAATGAATGGAACAATAGTTGGAACAGGTTTTGACTCGCTCTTAAAGCAGCTGCAGCTTAGGTTTGATAATATCAACAGCAAGAGTAATGATCAATCAATGAAAAGAAAAAAGGATGATGTCAGGACTGATGATGAAGATCTGACTGCAGCTAAAACTTCCCAAAAGGATGCCAAGCATGATACATATGGTTGCATTAATTATATGCCTACAGATTATCCTGATGGAGAAACAGAGGAATCAAAACAAAACAAATATCTTTACTGAAGCAAAAACATTTATTTGGAGTCCGTGATAAAGCTGGTGAGTTAATGCAGCCTACCTACTTCACCCAGAGGATTGATATTATAGAGAAAAATGTATCGATTTCCAAATTACAAGTTGAATGGCCCTTCCTGTTTGAACGACATGACATGTTTGTGCATTTTAAGGAACTAACTGGCGTAGACATCCAGGAAAAGCTAAATAATGCTTATGAAACTAAAGGGAAAAAATCTTCAATGGATGGACGAACAGCAAAACAAGCACATGAAAATAATAGTGAAAGAACTTCTCGAAGCCAAATCCACAATGGGCAATAATAGTTGAAGTGGTTGCAATGATTTGTGCTGTTTTGTCACACCTGAATGTAAAAGAGGCATCCATGTATCGTTTGGTAGAGGTGTGTGGTTGAGATTAGTAAATCTTGAACTTATATTGACATTTTAAAGTTTCAATTTTCATTTGTTTCAGTTTGTTTTCCCCTCCATATGTGTCATCATGAATATATCATTTGTGTGTCTCTATATTTAAAAGAATTTCACAGCTTTACCCTTTAAGGGTTTTGTAACTGTTACCATAAATCTGTCTGTTTGCATGTCTGCTTATTTGTGTGCATGCATTTGCATGATCACCTGTATTGGGTTTGTTTTTGTCTTTGTGTCTTTGTTTGTCTTATTTCTATGTTGGTGTCTACTTAAAATTACAGACTTACTATATATATTTCCAGCCTACTGCAAAGATGACTGATTTTGAACACCTGGAACACCATGTTTAATAGGATTTGGTAAGTAAGGTGTATATATATATATATATATATATCAGTGGCAAATCCTCTGAGCATGCTTGGCAAGCGGCGCATGTTCACTGCTCAGAGCTTTTTTTGTTTATTCATCTTAAATAATAAATTTACATTTATACTCTAAAATGCAGCCTAGCTCTTAGTAATAACACTATGTAAGGGAGCGAGGCCGGGTCTAGCTCCTGTCCCAAGCGCATCGGTAGGTGCCGTTTCACCTCGACGCGCAGCTCGGTGACGTCACAGTCATACCACAGTGAAATGGCAAATATGATGCGTCAGGCCGTGGAGCATCAGTGTAGCTCCACCCACGAGTCCGTGTGGGTCGTGCCTGTTGTTTATATTCTTCCGCTCGTATGTGTTGTGGCCGGAACTGAAATTTTCTCGGAAAATAGTTCCCAAAGCCTGAATTTTCCTGAAAATTCCAACTTTGGAAACGATTTTCCTGGGGGCACATTTTCTGGAAAATTCAGAGAAAATTTTCCCGATAGTACCCGGAACATTCTGGGGATGGGAGATATTTTTCCAGGTTTGAGAGATGATATAATGAGCACTTTCTGGAATATCCGAGAAAATTTTTCCTTTACCCTGGAAGTTCCAGGGATGAGGGATTTTTCCCGGCTTTGAGAGAGTCGTCTCATTACCCATAAATCTCTCATTCCCGGAAGCACTCTGTACCAATTGTTCTGGCCAACGGAGATATCACTGTGTGTGTGTTTATATATATATATATATATATATATATATATATATATATATATATATATATATATATATATATATATATATATATATATATATATATATATATATATATATATATATATATATATATATTGATCATAGTTTCTAACTTTGTGGTGTATATTTACAGGGGAATCCAGGTTGTGTGGAAACACATTTATGCTTGCCATTGACGGGATAATTGTCAACGACCACGTCAGCACCTTTGATTCTGGTTTAGCTATGCTGTCTGTTGCATATTACATATTGAACATCAAATATCCTATTGAAACTGCAGCAACAATGGAGTTTATTCAAAGGTAATTCCTGACTACACATCTAGAGTTGTATAGTGAATGAAGTAGGTAGCGTGACTCGAGGGTGAGAAGATAATATTACATATTAACACAGGCTCAGTGCAAGTGTAGTATATAAAACACAAATGCGTGTTACAGCTTTATATGGGGGGATTAATGGGGGTTTGTACACAATATAATAGACTATGATATTTTCCTATAACCTAGCATGTAGGATGGGCACTTCCACTAAGTCGCCCAAGAGGCTGACGAGCCGATCAGTGGTGAAGAGGATAAAAGTCAAAGTAAAATTAAGGACGTCTAATCAATACTGAGAAACTAGTGTATCCATACCTGTTGATATACTATAATAACAGTGTACTAAAGTAGCATACTATTGCAGGTGTTTTGTTGGAATCAACTCGGATAGAGGGAGCAAGATTGAGGTGAAGCTGAAGGGCAAGAGATATACACAAGTGCATCCAAAAGTTCTGTCATTCATAAACAGTATTGCTGATGTAGAATGGCGGAGTTACCAGTGAATCGAAATATTGGAAAACAGTGAGCTTTTTTTTATGAACTAACACCACCATAATTTAAGTACTTGGTTGAGGAGCCTGAATTGTTTACAAACAATAAGTGCTCTTCCATTTTCTTTTTCTCTCTCTTATCAGACTCTTCCAGTCTATTGAAACATTACTAATATAATTTGTAAGAATGTATAATTGAATTCTAAGCTCTAAAATTAGTTTTGTATGCAATGATATTTTCAGCTTTATAGGATTGTACATGTATATGTCATTAATATCATTATAAAACTTTTGGGGCTACTGACTAACAAGGTCAATAAGTAACTTTTTTCATGGTGAACATCAGAATGATAATCAAGTTATGTTATGTTATTTTTATATTTACTATATCAATCTCAGCTATACAGTAGAATGTTATTGTTTTTTTATATATACTACATAAATCTCAGCTATATAATGGAATTATTTTTATATATACCCCTGTACTACATAAATCTTAGCGACAGATTGGAATTATATTTTCAGCTCCATAGTTTCCATAAAAGTGTATGTTTACTTGTTTGGGTTTGGTGCTTCTACATTCCCTCCAATTTATACTCATATAAAACTTGTGTAGAGTGAACTAATAATTTAAATGATCTTTGGGAGGTGCTTTATTATTTTAAGATTAACCTACATAAGAAAATAAGAATGGAGGAAACTGCAGCGGGCCTATTGGCCCATACTGGGCAGTCCCATTTACACCAACCCCTATTGCTCATATAAGCATGCAACCTATGTTTGAAGCTATCCAGCGTATTCGAGTTAATGATGATATTTGGTAACTTGTTCCGCTCATCCACTACTCTATTTCCAAACAAATGTTCACCTATTTTGCGCCTTAATCTAAATTTTTCTAATTTAAAACCATTGTTACGAGTTCGCTCCTGGTTGGATAGTTTGAGTACCTTTGTAATGTCCCCTTTGTCTAGCCCTGACTTCCATTTATACACCTCTATCATGTCGCCCCTCGCTCTACGTCTCTCGAGGGAATGCAAATTAAGATGCTTTAACCTGTCTCTGTACTCAAGAATCCTAATGCCCGGGATTAGTCTTGTCATTCTCCTCTGAATTCTTTCCACGGATTCTATATCCATTCTGTAATACGGTGACCAGAACTGAACTGCGTAATCCAAGTGAGGTCTCACAAGCGCAAGATATAGTCTTAAGATGACCTCCCTAGTCTTGTAACTAGCACTCCTTTGTATGAACCCAAGGACTTTATTAGCCTTGTTACGAGCAAAAACACATTGTTTACTTGGCTTAAGATTCCTACTTATCATTACTGTACTCCTAGTCTCAACCGTCAGGTCTCCGGTTATTGATCGTTTTGGTGGGCAGATAAACATACCTACACACACCTGAGGGTTGAAGGTTATGCTCACTGACTGGGGGTGGTTGCTTATTTATGGAACAACACTGGTGATACTAACCATTGTAAAATCATCAATAAATGTTTTGGAATTGGAATAGTTTCTAGGAGGACTGTAAGCCATTACCAACAAAATCTTGTCCCAGTCGAGTGTCTTGATGTGATTCACGTAAAAAAATCCTAGTGCGATAAAAATGATCAAATGTTTTTGTACTGTGACCTCTAATAGTGACCTGAGAGCATGTTTATAATGAAACGAATTGAAGATGGGCGCACTACCTCGTACAGACCACGAGGAGCAATATAGTGTGTGTGTGTGTGTGTGTGTGTGTAACATCGTGTACGTATGTATGTGTTTGTGTGTGTTTACGTGTGTGTGTGTGTGTGTGTGTGTGTGTGTGTGTGTGTGTGCGTGTGCATGTCTGTAGTGTGTATACTTGTGTGTGTGTGTGTGTGTGCGTGCGCGTGCGTATGTATGTAGTGTATGTAATATCCAAATTTAATAAATGTGTTGGTCAAGAAAAAGCTGAGTAGAACGAGGAGATTGTCAGCCAAGGTTCGATTTTTAAAAGTTAAATGTCAGAGGTGAAGGTGAATTATTTTTTACTGTGGAAGGACGGAGGCAGAGGAGAGGGAGGGGCCATGTACTTGTGATCATTATTGCCCTGTACACCTGGGGCCCCTCACAGGTATGTATGTATGTATGTATGTATGTATGTATGTATGTATGTATGTATGTATGTATGTATGTATGTATACCCAGCAGTAATTGGGAACCTGGATGTTAATTGATTTGCGGATCGTGTTCCGGGGTAATGGTTAACCAGTGCAGTTGGCGAGTTGTTCGATCTTCTCGGACTATTCCTTGACACTGGGTCATGCAACTTGTGAACTTAGGGTGTGATTGTTGTGTTGGCGACAGCTTCTACACCTTAAACAAATTCACGCCTAGATGGCCCAAGGGCCGGCCATCCTTGCTACACGAGGGGCATCCAATATATTATTATATTGTATGTATGTATGTATGTATGTATGTATGTATGTATGTATGTATGTAATGTCAATCTATCTATTTGTCTGTTATTATATCTATCTATCTATCTATCTATCTATTTTTAATCTGATTCAATTAGTGTGTCAATTCCTTATCAAAGTGCTGCGGCAGAGTGAATACAGCGCTCGCCTCCTGTACAAATGAGTGTTGGTTTGATTCCGAGGCACTCCCAATCTACCCAGCTGTAAATGGGTACCTGACTCTCCAAGTTAGGTAAGTGAAGGTGGTTGAGCAGTTCCCCCTTGATCATCGAAGGCTTGGTATACAGTGAGCTGGTTTGACACGATCCCAAACGGGTATTCATCTCTCCGTTAGTCCTGAGGTTTTACTGTTGTGACGTGTCTTTCTGTTAGACCCTGAGCAATACCGTTGTGACGTATCTGTCAGAATATGAGCAATACCGTTGTGGTGTTTCCTTCTGTTAGAATCCGAGCGATACTGCCGTGACTTATCTCTGGACCCTGAGCAATACCGCTGTGACGTATGAATCATCATCAGGCGCAAACAAATGGAACGAAACAAAGGCTGTAGAATTGTTGAATTGTGCTGAGTTACGTTAACAGCGTTGAATTATCGAGAGTTAGGACTGGTGCCGCGTCATCAAATACTATACACTTACAATACCGTCGGGTCGTCAAGATAATGAAACTACAGTACTGTATATATAAACTTTAATGAATAAGAATTTCAGATAAGTGGATGAAAAAAAAGGCAAGTTGGGCTTTTTTTTTATGACTATCAATTGTTAATTTTAGCAAAGAAGTAAAATATTCGACATTGAAATTCGTAATAAGTAATAAGTAAAGAAAATTGTAAACAAAACATCCACGTTAATTTTGTTTCATTAAGTTTAGTTCGGGTAAATTCGGAAAAGTTTGCTCACCATAACTGTTGAGTTGTTAGAAAAATTACTTGGCATTTTATTTCAGTGATATTTATTCGCCTATCAATTAAAAGTTTTTTGCATTTGTGAGATGTACTCCTGCTAGTCCTTTCCTGCTAGTCCCTTCCTGCTAGTCCTTGTATAATTCTCTGCTAGTCCTCTCTGTATGATGTCTCCTGGTCCTTTCTGCTAGTCCTTTCCTGCTAGTCCTTCGTGCTGTATAATGTCTCCTGCTAGTCCTTCCTGCTGATGTCTCTGCTAGTCCTGTCTGCAATATAATGTCTTCTGCTAGTCCCTTCCTGCTAGTCCTTTCCTGCTAGTCCCTTCGTGCTGTATGATGTCTCCTGCTAGTCCCTTCCTATTGTGTAATGTCTCCTGCTAGTCCCTTCCTGCTGTATGATGTCTCCTGCTAGTTCCGTCTGCTAGTCCTTCCTGTTGTGTAATGTCTCCTGCTAGTCCTTCCTGCTGTATGATGTCTCCTGCTAGTTCCGTCCTGCTAGTCCCTTCCTGCTGTATGATGTCTCCTGCTAGTCCCTTCCTGCTGTATGATGTCTCCTGCTAGTCCTTCCTGCTGTATGATGTCTCCTGCTGGTCCCTTCCTGCTAGTCCTTCCTGTATAATGATGCTCCTGCTAGTCCTTCCTGCTAGTCCTTCCTGCTGTATGATGTCTCCTGCTAGTCCTTCCTGCTAGTCCCTTCCTGTTGTATGATGTCTCCTGCTAATCCCTTCCTGCTAGTCCCTTCCTGCTGTATGATGTCTCCTGCTAGTCCTTCCTGCTAGTCCCTTCCTGCTGTATGATGTCTCCTGCTAGTCCCTCCTGTATTATGTCTCCTGTTAGTCCCTTCCTGTGTGTAATGTCTCCTGCTAGTCCTTCCCTTAGCACCAGCCTTGATGTCTCCTGCTGGTCCGTCCTGCTGATAATGTCTCCTGCTAGTCCGTCCTGCTGTATGATGTCTCCTGCTAGTCCGTCCTGTGTATGATGTCTCCTGCTAGTCCTTCCTGCTAGTCCTTCCTGCTGTATAATGTCTCCTGCTAGTCCCGTCCTGCTGTATGATGTCTCTGCTAGTCCTTCCTGCTAGTCCTTCCTGCTGTATGATGTCTCCTGCTAGTCCCTTCCTGCTGTATGATGTCTCCTGCTAGTCCCTTCCTGCTAGTCCCTTCCTGCTGTATGATGTCTCCTGCTAGTCCCTCCTGTGTATGTCTCTGTTAGTCCTTCCTGTTGTGTAATGTCTCCTGCTAGTCCTTCCTGCTGTATGATGTCTCCTGCTAGTCCGTCCCCAGCCCTTGATGTCCCTGCTAGTCCTTCCTGCTAGTCCCCTCCTGCTGTATGATGTCTCCTGCTAGTCCCTTCTTGTGTAGTGTCTCCTACTTGGTCCTTCCTGCTGTATAATGTCTCCTGCTAGTCCTCCTGTATTATGTCTCCTGTTGGTCCCTTCCCTGTTGTGTAATGTCTCTGCTAGTCCCTTCCTGCTGTATGATGTCTCCTGCTAGTCCGTCCTGCTGTATGATGTCTCCTGCTAGTCCCTTCCTGCTAGTCCCTTCCTGCTGTATGATGTCTCTGCTAGTCCCTCCTGTATTATGTCTCCTGTTAGTCCTTCCCTGTGTGTAATGTCTCCTGCTAGTCCCTCCTGCTGTATAATGTCTCCTGCTAATCCCCTTCTGCTAGTCCACCCTGTAGTCCCTCCTGCTAGTCCCCTCCTGCTGTATTATGTCTCCTGCTAGTCCCATCCTGTGTGTAATGTCTCCTGCTAGTCCTCCTGCTGTATTATTTCTCCTGCTAGTCCCATCCTTTGTGTAATGTCTCCTGCTAGTCCTCTCCTGCATAATGTCTCCTGCTAGTCCCTTCTGCTTAGTCTCCCCTGCTATTCCCACCCCTGCTAGTCCCACACCCCTGCTAGTCCACCCCTGCTAGTCCCCTCCTGCTGTGCTATGTCTCCTGCTAGTCCTCCTGCTAGTCCCTCTTGCTAGTCCACCTCCTGCTGTATAATGTCTTCTGCTAGTCCCTCCTGCTAGTCCCTCCTGCTAGTCCACCTCCTGCTGTATAATGTCTTCTACTAGTCCCTCCTGCTAGTCCCCTGTTAGTTCCACCCCGGCTAGTCCACCTCCTGCTGTATAATGTCTTCTGCTAGTCCCTGCTAGTCCCTCCTGCTAGTCCACCTCCTGCTGTATAATGTCTTCTGCTAGTCCCCTCCCTGCTAGTCCCCTCCTGCTAGTCCACCTCCAGCTATATGTCTTCTGCTAGTCCCCTCCTGCTAGTCCCTCTTGCTAGTCCACCTCCTGCTGTATAATGTCTTCTACTAGTCCCTCCTGCTAGTCCCTCCTGCTAGTCCACCTCCTCTGTATAATGTCTTCTACTAGTCCCTCCTGCTAGTCCCTCCTGCTAGTCCACCTCCTGCTGTATAATGTCTTCTACTAGTCCCTCCTGCTAGTCCCTCCTGCTAGTCCACCTCCTGCTGTATAGTAATGTGCCTAGTCCTCCTGCTAGTCCTCCTGCTAGTCCACCTCCTGCTGTATAATGTCTTCTGCTAGTCCCTCCTGCTAGTCCCTCTTGCTAGTCCACCTCCTGCTGTATAATGTCTTCTGTCCCCTCCTGCTAGTCCCCTCCTGCTAGTCCACCTCCTGTGTATAATGTTCTACTAGTCCCTCCTGCTAGTCCCTCCTGCTAGTCCACCTCCTGCTGTATAATGTCTTCTACTAGTCCTCATGCTTCAGTCCTCCTGCTAGTCCACCTCCTGGCAGATAATGTCTTCTACTAGTCCCTCCTGCTAGTCCCTCCTGCTAGTCCCTCTTGCTAGTCCACCTCCTGCTGTATAATGTCTTCTACTGGTCCTCCTGCTGGTCCTCCTGCTAGTCCACCTCCTGCTGTATAATGTCTTCTACTAGTCCCTCCTGCTAGTCCCTCCTGCTAGTCCCCTCCTGCTAGTCCACCTCCTGCTGTATAATGTCTTCTACTAGTCCCTCCTGCTAGTCCCCTCCTGCTAGTCCCTCTTGCTAGTCCACCTCCTGCTGTATAATGTCTTCTGCTAGTCCCTCCTGCTAGTCCCTCCTGCTAGTCCACCTCCTGCTGTATGATGTCTTCTACTAGTCCCTCCTGCTAGTCCTCTTGCTAGTCCACCTCCTGCTGTATAATGTCTTCTACTAGTCCTCCTCTAGTCCCCTGTTAGTTCCACCCCGGCTAGTCCACCTCCTGCTGTATAATGTCTTCTACTGGTCCCTCCTGCTAGTCCCCTCCTGCTAGTCCCCTCCTGCTAGTCCACCTCCCCAGAGCCAAATGTCTTCTGCTAGTCCTCCCTGCTAGTCCCTCCTCTAGTCCTCCTACTAGTCCACCTCCTGCTGTATAATGTCTTCTGCTAGTCCTCCTGCTGGTCCCTCCTGCTAGTCCCCTCCTGCTGCACATAATGTCTTCTGCTAGTCCCTCCTGCTAGTCCCTCCCCTGCTAGTCCCCTCCTGCTAGTCCACCTCCTGCTGTATAATGTCTTCTGCTAGTCCTCCTGCTAGTCCCTCCTGCTGTTCCCTCCGCTTCATCCACCTCCTAGCCCTTTGTCCCCCTGGTCCCCACCTGCTGGTCTCGTCACTCCTGCTAGTCCCACCTCCTGCTGTATAAGTCATCTGCTCTAGTCCCCTCCTGCTGAGTCCCCTCCTATAGTCCCTCCTGCTAGTCCACCTCCTGCTGCTATAATGTCTTCTGCTAGTCCCTCCTGCTAGTCCCCTCCTGCTAATTCACCTCCTGCTGTAACGTCTCTGCTATCCCTCCTGCTAGTCCCCTCCTGCTAGTCCACCTCCTGCTGTATAATGTCTTCTGCTAGTCCCCTCCTGCTAGTCCCTCTTGCTAGTCCACCTCCTGCTGTATAATGTCTTCTACTGATACCTCCTGCTAGTCCCCCTTGCTATCCCACCTCTGCTAGTCCCCTCCTGCTAGTCACCTCCTGCTGTAATGTCTTCTGGTTCCCTCCTGCTGGTCCTCCTGCTAGTCCACCTCCTGCTGTATAATGTCTTCTGCTAGTCCCCTCCTGCTAGTCCCCTCCTGCTAGTCCCCTCCTGCTAGTCCACCTCCTGCTGTATAATGTCTTCTGCTAGTCCCTCCTGCTAGTCCCTCCTGCTAGTCCCTCCTGCTAGTCCACCTCCTGCTGTGTATAATGTCTTCTACTAGTCCTGCTAGTCCCTCCTGCTAGTCCACCTCCACCAGCAGTATAATGTCTTCTGCCTAGTCCCTCCTGCTAGTCCTCACTCTAGTCCCTCACTGCTAGTCCACCTCCTGCTGTATAATGTCTTCCTAGTCTCCTCCTGCTAGTCCCCGCCTGTTAGTTCCACCAGCCTAGTCCACCTCCTACAGTATTGTCTTCTGCTGGTCTCCTCCCTGGTCCTCCTGCTAGTCCTCCTGCTAGTCCACCTCCTGCTGTATAATGTCTTCAGCTAGTCCCTCCTGCTAGTCCCCTCCTGCTGAGTCCTCCTGCTCAGTCACCTCCTGCTGTATAATGTCTTCTACTGAGTCCACTCACTGCTAGTCCCTCCTGCTAGTCCTCAATATAATGTCTTCTCTAGTCCCCTCCTGCCTAGTCCCCTCCTCTAGTCCCCCTGCTAGTCCACCTCCCGCACTGTATAATGTCTTCTGCTAGTCCTGCTAGTCCCTCCTGCTAGTCCCTCCTGCTAGTCCACCTCCTGCTGTATAATGTCTTCTGCCTAGTCCCTCCTGCTAGTCCCTCCTGCTAGTCCACCTCCTGCTATATAATGTCTTGCTAGTCCCTCCTGCTAGTCCCCTCTGCCAGATAGTCCCCTCCTGCCTGAGTCCACCTCCTGCTGTATAATGTCTTCTGCTAGTCCCTCCTGCTAGTCCCCTCCTGCTAGTCCCCTCCTGCTAGTCTCCTGCTAGTCCACCTCCTGCTGTATAATGTCTTCTGCTAGTCCCTCCTGCTAGTCACACCTGCTAGTCCTCCTGCTGGTCCTCCTGCTGGTCCTCATAACTCAGTCCACCCACTTGTATGTGTCTTCTGCTAGTCCCCTCCTGCTAGTCCCCTCACTGCTAGTCCACCTCCTGTAAAATGTATTCTGCTAGTCCCCTCCTGCTAGTCCACCTCCTGCTGTATAATGTCTTCTGCTAGTCCCCTCCTGCTAGTCCCCTCTTGCTAGTCCACCTCCTGCTGTATAAATGTCAACACTAGTCCCCTCCTGCTGGTCCCTCTTGCTAGTCCACCTCCTGCTGGTCCACCTCCTGCTAGTCCACCTCCTGCTGTATAATGTCTTCTACTAGTCCCTCACTGCTAGTCCCCACCTGCTAGTCCACCTCCTGCTGTATAATGTCTTCTGCTAGTCCCTCCTGCGTCCCTCCTGCTAGTCCCCTCCTGCTAGTCCACCTCCTGTAACAGCCTTAATGTCTTCTGCTAGTCCCCTCCTGCTGGTCCCCTCCTGCTGGTCCTCCTGCTAGTCCACCTCATAACATGTGTGTTCTACTGGTCCTCCTGCTAGTCCCTCCCATAACCAGTCCACCTCCTGCTGTGCTAATATTTCTGCTAGTCCTCCTGCTAGTCCCTCCTGCTAGTCCCTCACTGCTAGTCCACCTCCTGCTGTATAATGTCTTCTGCTAGTCTCCTGCTAGTCCCCGCCTGTTAGTTTCACCCCGGCTAGTCCACCTCCTGCTGTATAATGTCTTCTGCTAGTCTCCTCCTGCTAGTCCCCTCCTGCTGAACCCTCCTGCTAGTCCACCTCCTGCTGTATAATGTCTTCTGCTAGTCCCCTCCCTGCTAGTCCCTCCCTGAGTCCCCTCCCTGCTAGTCCACCTCCTGCTGTATAATGTCTTCTACTAGTCCCCTCCTGCTGGTCCCTCCTGCTAGTCCACCTCCTGCTGTATAATGTCTTCTGCTAGTCCCCTCCTGCTGGTCCCTCCTGCTAGTCCCCTCCTGCTTCTAGTCACCTCCTGCTGTATAATGTCTTCTGCTGGTCCCTGCTGGTCCCCTCCTGCTGTCCCCTCCTGCTAGTCCAACTCCACTGTGTATAATGTCTTCTGCTAGTCCCCTCCTGCTGACGTCTCCTGCTGGTCCACATCTCCTGCTGTATATTAATGTTCTGCTGGTCCCCTCCTGGTCCCTCCTGCTGGTCCTCACTGCTGAGTCCACCTCCTGCTGTATAATGTCTTCTGCTAGTCCCCTCCTGCTAGTCCCTCCTGCTAGTCCCTCCTGCTGAGTCCCACACTCACTTGCTGTATAATGTCTTCTGCTAGTCTCCTCCTGCTGGTCCCGCCTGTTAGTTCCACCCCGGCTAGTCCACCTCCTGCTGTATAATGTCTTCTGCTGGTCTCCTCCTGCTAGTCCCGCCTGTTGGTTCCACCCCGGCTGGTCCCTCCTGCTAGTCCCCTCCTGCTAGTCCACCTCCTGCTCTATAATGTCTTGCTGGTCTCCTCCTGCTAGTCCCCCCTGTTGGTTCCACCCCGGCTAGTCCACACTCCTGCTGTATAATGTCTTCTGCTAGTCCCTCCTGGTCCCCTCCTGCTAGTCCCCTCCTGCTAGTCCCTCCTGCTAGTCCCCTCCTGCTAGTCCACCTCCTGCTGTATAATGTCTTCTACTAGTCCCCTCACTGCTAGTCCCTCCTGCTAGTCCACCTCCTAGCAGCATAATGCAATCTGCTGGTCCCTCCTGCTGGTCCCCTCCTGCTGGTCCCCTCCTGCTAGTCCACCTCCCTGCTGTATAATGTCTTCTGTAGTCCCTCCTGCTAGTCCCTCCTGCTAGTCCCTCCTGCTAGTCCACCTCCTGCTGTATAATGTCTTCTGCTAGTCCCCTCCTGCTAGTCCCTCCTGCCTAGTCCCCTCCTGCTATTCCACCTCCTGCTGTATAATGTCTTCTGCTAGTCTCCTCCTGCTAGTCCCCGCCTGTTAGTTCACCCCGGCTGAGTCCACCTCCTGCTGATGTATGTCTTCTGCTAGTCCCTCCTGCTAGTCCTCCTGCTAGTCCCTCCTGCTAGTCCACCTCCTGCTGTATAATGTCTTCTGCTAGTCCCTCCTGCTAGTTCCACGGCTAGTCCACTTCCTGCTGTATAATGTCTTCTGCTAGTCCCCTCCTGCTAGGTCCCCTCCTGCTAGTCCCTCCTGCTAGTCCACCTCCTGCTGTATAATGTCTTCTGCTAGTCCCTCCTGCTAGTTCCACCCCGGCTAGTCCACCTCCTGCTGTATAATGTCTTCTGCTAGTCCTCCTGCTAGTCCTCCTGCTAGTCCCTCCTGCTAGTCCCCTCCTGCTAGTCCACCTCCTGCTGTATAATGTCTTCTGCTAGTCCCCTCTATTAGTTCACCCCCCGGCAAATTCACCTCCTGTACTATGAATGTCTTCTGCTGCTAGTCCCTCCTGCTAGTCCCTCCTGCTAGTCCCTCCTGCTAGTCCACCTCCTGCTGTATAATGTCTTCTGCTAGTCCTCCTGCTAGTCCCTCCTGCTAGTTCCACCCCGCTAGTCCACCTCCTGCTGTATAATGTCTTCCTGCTAGTCTCCTCCTGCTTTGTCCTCCTGCTAGTCCCCTCCTGTAGTCCACCTCCTGCTGTATAATGTCTTCTGCTAGTCCCTCCTGTTAGTTCCACCCCGGCTAGTCCACCTCCTGCTGTATAATGTCTTCTGCTAGTCCCTCCTGCTAGTCCCCTCCTGCTGGTCCCTCCTGCCTAGTCCACCTCCTGCTGTATAATGTCTTCTGCTAGTCCCTCCTGTTAGTTCCACCCCGGCTAGTCACCTCCTGCTGTATAATGTCTTCTGCTAGTCTCCTCCTGCTAGTCCCCTCCTGCTAGTCCCCTCCTGCTAGTCCACCTCCTGCTGTATAATGTCTTCTGCTAGTCCCCTCCTGCTAGTCCCCTCCTGCTAGTCCCCTCCTGCAGTCTCCACACTCCTGCTGCCTGTATTTCTACTAGTCTCCTCCTGCTGGTCCCGCCTGTTAGTTCCCACCCCGGCTAGTCCACCTCCTGCTGTATAATGTCTTCTGTAGTCCCTCCTGCTAGTCCTCCTGCTAGTCCACCTCCTGCTGTATAATGTCTTCTGCTAGTCTCCTCCTGCCTAGTCCCCGCCTGTTGGGTTTCCACCCCTGCTGAGTCCACCTCCTGCTGTATAATGTCTTCTGCTGGTCCTCCCTGCTAGTCCCTCCTGCTAGTCCACCTCCTGCTGTATAATGTCTTCTGCTAGTCTCCTCCTGCTAGTCCCCTCCTGCTAGTCCCTCCTGACTAGTCCACTCTGCTGTATAATGTCTTCTGCTAGTCCCTCCTGCTAGTCCTCCTGCTAGTCCCTCATCATGTAATGTCTTCTGCTTTAGTCCCTCCTGCTAGTCCCCTCATGTCCCTCCTGCTAGTCCACCTCTGCTGTATAATGTCTTCTGCTAGTCCCCTCCTGCTGGTTCCACCCCGCTTCTAGTCCACCCTCCTGCTGTATAATGTCTTCTGCTAGTCCCCTGCTAGTCCCCTCCTGCTGGTCTCTGCTTAGTCTTCTCCCACTCCTGTCCTCCCTGCCACCTGCTGCTCAGCCTCCTGCTAGTTCACCCCATTCATCCCACCTCCTGCTGTACAATGTCTTCTAGTCCCCTCTGTCCTCCCTGCTATTCGTCCCACCTCTGCTGCTTTGTCTTCTACTAGTCCCCTCCTGTATTTCCCCACCTCCTGCTGTATATGTCTTCTGCTAGTCCCCTCCTGCTGTCCCCTCCTGCCCTGCTAGTCACACTCTGTATTGCTGTAGTCTCCTCTGCTAGTGCCTCTTAGTTTTCCCCAGCTAGTCCACACTCACATGCTTATTGTCTTCTGCTGGTCCTCCTGCTAGTCCCTCCTGCTAGTCCTCCTGCTATCCACCTCCCTCTGTACCATGTCTTCTCTAGTCTCCTCCTACTGTCCCTCTGTTTCCACCTTCGTCCCACCTCCTGCTGTATATGTCTTCTGTTCCCTCCTACTAGTCTCCTGCTAGTCCTACTAGTCCTGTATATGTATTCTACTAGTCCCCTCCCTGTCCCCCCTATTCCCTTCGTCCCCTCACCTTCTTTGTTACCTACAGTATATGTTCATCATTACTGCCCTTCTTGTTCTCACAACCTCTTGTTCCTCCTTCTCTTGTTTCTCCACCAGCCCTCTTGTTCTCACCAGCCCTCTTGTTCTCACCAGCCCTCTTGTTCTCCCACCAGCCCTCTTGTTTCACCAGCCTCTTGTTACCAGCCTCTTGTTTCTCCACCAGCCCTTGATTCTCCACCAGCCCTCTTGTTCCTCTAGCCCTCTTGTTCCTACCAGCCTCTTGTTCCTCCACCAGCCTCTTGTTCTTCACCAGCCCTCTTGTTTCCTCACCAGCCCTCTTGTTCCTTCCCTCTTGTTCCTCAGCCCTCTTGTTCTCTTAACCTCTTTGTTCTCACCAGCCTCTTGTTCTCCACCCTCTTGTTCTCCCACCAGCCACCTTGTTCACCCCAGCCTCTTGTTTCCTCACCAGCCTCTTGTTCCTCACCAGCCCTCTTGTTTCCTTACAACCTCTTGTTTCCTCACCTGTCTTGTTGTCTCCCCTCCCCTTGTTATTCTTCCTTCTTGTAGTTCCTCACCAGCCTTGTTGTTTGTTCCTTCATTGTTCCTCTCAACCTTTGTTTCTCACCTGCCTTGTTGTTTCCTCACCTTCTTTGTTGTCCTTCACCTTGCTTGTTTTCTCACCAGCCTTGTTGTTCCTCACTAGCCTTGTTTCCTCACCTGCCTTGTTGTTCCTCCCTAGCCTTTGTAATTCCTCACTCTGCCTTGATGTTTCCTCCTGCCTTGTTGTTCCTCCTGCCTTGTTGTTCCTCACCTACCTTGTTGTTCTCACCTTCCTTGTTGTTTCCCTAACCTGCCTTGTTGTTTCCTCCCCCTTCCTTGTTTTTCCTCACCTTCCTTGTTGTTTCTCACCAACCTTGTTGTTCCACACACCTCTGTTGTTTCCTCACCAGCATTGTCATTCCTCACCTTCTTATTTGTTCTCCACCAGCCTTTTTGTCCCTCACCTACCTATTATTTCCTCCCTCCTTGTTGTTTCACACCTGCCTTTTGTTCCTCCATCTTCCTTGTTGTTCTCACCTTCCTTGTTCCTCCAACCTTATTTGTTCCTCACCTGCATGGTATTCCTCACTTTGTTGTTCTCACCTGCCTTGTTGTGCCTCCTGCCCTTTGTTTCCTCACCTGGCTTGTTGTTTCCTTACCAACCTTGTTGTTCTCCCCAGGCTTGTTGTTCCTAACCTGCCTTGTTGTTTCACCCAGCGTTGTTGTTTCCTCACCTAGCTTGTTGTTCTCCACCTGCCTTGTTGTTTCCTCCCAGCCTTGATATTCCTCCTGTATTTTCCTCACCTGCTTTATTTGTTTCTCCACCTTTTCTCCTGCCTTGTGTTTCCTCACCTGCCTGGTTATTCTCTGTATTTGTTCCTCACCTACCTTGTTGTTTCCTTACCAACCTTGTTGTTTCTCACCTGCCTTGTTGTTTCCTCCCCACCTGTCTTGTTGTTCCTCATCTTCCTTGTTGTTCCTCCCAACCTTTTTGTTCCACCTTTATTATTTGCTCCTCACCTGCCTTGATGTTCCTCACCTGCCTGGTTTTTCTAACCTTATTTATTTCCTCACCTGCCTTTTTGTTCCTTACCCTTGTTGTTTCTCCTGCCTTGTTCTTCCTCCTTCCTTATTTGTTTCCCCCTCCTTCTTGTTTCCTCACCTTGTGTTGTTTCCTCACCAGCATTGTCGTTTTCCTCACCTTCCTTGTTGTTCCTCACCAGCCTTGTTGTTCCACACCTGCCTTGTTGTTCCTCATATTCCTTTTTGTTCCTCATCTTCCTTGTTGTTCCTCACCTTCCTTGATGTTCCTCACCTGCCTTGTTGTTCCTCACCTGCATAGTTATTTCCTCACCTTTGTTGTTCCTCACCAACCTTGTTGTTCCTCTCCCTCCTTATTTCTTCTCCCACCTGCCTGTTATTTCTCCCACCCCTGTTGTTTCTCCCCACCTGCCTTGTTGCCTCACCTGCCCTGTTTGTTTCTCACCTAGCTTATTGTTCTCTGCACTGTTGTTTCTCACCAACCCCTTGTTCCTCTCTGCCTTGTTCTTCCTCACCTGCCCTGTTGTTCCTCACCTGCCTTTTGTTTCTCCAGCTTGTTGTTTTCCTCTAACCTTTTTGTTCCTCCTGGCCCTGTTATTCCTCACTAACCTTGTTGTTCCTCACAGACTTGATGTTCTTCACCTTCCTTGTTGTTTCCTCTCCAGCCTTGTTGACCTCACCTGCCTTGTTGGTCCTCCTTGACCTTGTTGTTTCCTCACCAGCCTTGTTTTTCCTCACCTGCCTTGTTGTTTCTCACCAGCCTTGTTGTTCCTCACCAGCCTTTGTGTTCCTCACCTGCCTTGATGTTTTCCTCACCTGCCTTGTCCTCCTTTCTTATTCTCCCCTCCTTGTTTTTCCTCACTAAACTTATTGTTTCCTCACCTGCCGTGTTGTTCCTCACCAACCTTATTTGTTTCCTCACTAAACTTGTTGTTTCTCCCTGCCTTGTTGTTTCTCCCTTGTTGTCTCCAACTGCCGTGTTCTCCCCAACATTTGTTCCTCCCACCTGCATTGTTGTTCCTTACCTTGTTGTTCCTCCACCTGCCTTGTTGTTTCCTCTCATCCAACCTTGTTGTTTCTCACCTGCATTGTTGTTTCCTTACCAGCCTTGTTGTTTCTCCTGCCTTGTCCTTCACCAGCCTTGTTTGTTCCTCACCTGCCTTGTTGTTTCTGACCAGCCTTGTTGTTTCCTCCACCTGCCTTGTTGTTTCCTCCTAGCCTTGTTGGTCTTCACCTGCCTTATTGTTTCCTCCTGCATATTTGTTCCTCACCTGCCTTGTGTTCCTAACCTTCCTTGTTGTTTCCCCCTTGTGTCCTCATATTCACTTTTCCTCATCTTCCTTGTTGTTCCTCACCTTCCTATGTTCCTCACTTTACCTTGTTGTTCCTCACTTGCATAGTTATTTCCTCCTACCTGTTATTTCCTAACCTTCCTTATTTGTTTCCCCCCACTTCTTATTTGTTCCTCATATTCCTTTTTTTTCCTCATCTTCCTTGTTGTACTCACCCTTGTGTCCTTCACCTGCCTTGTTGTGCCTCACCTGCCCTGTTGTTCCTCCCCACCTGTGTTTTGTTTCTCCCTCTGTTCCTCACCCAGCCTTGTTGTTTCTCTCCTGCCTTGTTCTTCCTCCTGCCCTGTTATTTCCTCTCCTGCCTTGTTTTATTCCTCACTAACCTTATTGTTCCTCACCCTTCTTATTCCCCTTCCTTGTTGTTCTCACACACCTGTTATTCCTCTGCCTTGTTATTTCCCCCCACCTTCCTTGTTGTTTCCTCACCCACATTTGTTCCTCTGCGTATGTTTCCTCACCTTCCTTGTTGTTCCTCCCACCTTGTTGTTTCCACCTGCCTTGTTATTCCTCACCTTCTTGTTTCCTATCTTCCTTATTTATTTCCTCACCTTCCTTGTGTTTCCTCACTTGTTGTTTCTCCCCTGCATAGTTATTTCCTCCTGCCTTGTTGTGCCTCACCAACCTTGTTGTTCCTCACCAGCCTTGTTGCCCTCCTTTACTCGTGTTGTTTCCTCACCAGCCTTGTTTCTCCCTCTTGTTCTTCCTTCCTGTTGTTCTCCTCCTGCCTTCTTTATCTTGTTGTTCCTCACCAACCTTTTGTTCCTCACCCCTGTTTTTCCTCCCTTGTTGTTCCTCCTGAGCAATGTTCTCCACCTTCCTTGTTGTCTCTCTCCAGCCTTGTTTCCTCACATGCCTTATTGTTCCTCACCTTCCTTGTTTCTCACACCTTGTTATTTCTCACCAGCCTGTTTTCCCTCCACCTGACTTGTTTTCCTCACAACCTTTGTGTTTCCCTCCCTGCCTTGTTCCTCCCAGCCTTGTTTCTCACTTACCTTGTTTCCTCTCCTTGTTATTCTTACCTGCCTTATTGTTCCTAACCTTCCTTGTTGTTCTCTCTCCACCTTCTTGTTCCTCCCCACATGCCTTGTTCCTCACCTTCCTTATTTGTCTTCACCTTGTTGTTTCCTCACCTGCCTTGTTGTTCTCACCGCCTTGTTGTTTCCTCACCTGCCTTATTTGTTTCCTCCTGTGTTGTTTCCCACCTGCCTTGTTTTTCCTCACCTGCCCTTGTTCCTTTCTTCCTCTGTTTGTTCCCCCACCAACCTTGTTGTTCCTCACCTGCTGTATTATTCCTCCCTTGTTGTTCCTCCACCAACCTTGTTCTCACCTGGTTTGTTTTTCCTTACCTGCCTTGTTTCTCCCACCTGCCTTGTTGCTCCTCACCTGCCTTGTTGTTTCTCCCCCTGCCTTTTTGCTCCTCACCTCCTGTGGTTCCCCACCATCCTTGTTGTTTCTACTGCCTGTATTCCTCCCACCATCCTTGTTGTTCTCCCCCATCCTTTGTTCCTCTCCATCTATTGTTTCTCCATCCTTATTTTTTCCTCCCCCTTTTGTTGTCCTTCACATCCTTATTTATTCTTCCCTGTATTCCCTCCCATCCTTATTTGTTCCTCCCCCTTCCTTGTTATTTCCTCTCATCCTTGTTGTTCCTCACCCATCCTTGTTATTTCCTCACCTTCTTTGTTGTTCTTCACCAGCCCTGTTTTCTCACCTGCCTTGTTGTTTTCCTCACCAGCCTTTGTGTTTCCTCCTGCTTGATGTTCCTCACCTGCCTTGTTGTTTCCTCCACCTGTATTCCTCCTTGTTCCTCTTAACCTTGTTCTGCCTCTCACCAGCCTTGTTGTTTCTCCACCTACCTTGTTGTCCTTCTCCTTCTTGTTGTTCTCACCAGCCTTGTTGTTTCCTCCCCACCTGCCTTGTTTTTTCCTCCTCATTGTTGTCTTCACCTGCCTTATTTGTTTCTCACCTACTTTTTTGTTTTCTCACCTGCCTTGTTGTTCTACCTTCCTTATTGTTGCCCACCAGCCTTTGTTCCTCACCTGCTGTGTTTGTTTCTCACCTACCTTGTTGTTTCCTCTGTATTCCTCCCTGCCTTGTTCTCCTGCCTTGTTGTTCTCCCACCTACCTTGTTGTTCCTCACCAGCCTTATTTGTTTCCTCACCTGCCTTATTTATTTCCTCTACCTTGTTTCTTCACCTGCCTTGTTGATTCCTCACCTGCCTTGTTATTTTCTCCTGCCTTGTTGTTCCTAACCTTCATATTTATTTGCCCCACCAGCCTTGTTGTTTCCTCTACCTCCTGTGTTGTTCCTCCACCCTTGTTGTTTCCTCACCTACTTTGTTGTTCCTCCACCAACCTTGTTTTCCTCACCTTGTTGTTTCCTCACCTGCCTTGTTGTTTCTCCACCTACCTTGTTCCTCACCAGCCTTATTGTTCTCACCTGCCTTGTTATTTCCCTCCACCTGCCTTGTTCTCTCACCTGCCTTGTTATTTCCTCACCTACATTTATTCCTCACAACCCTGTTATTCCCCTTCAACCTTATTTGTTCTCACCTACCTTGTTATTCCTCACACCAACCTTGTTCTCCCTGCCTTGTGTTTCTCCCCCTGCCTTGTTGTTTCCTCACCTACCTTGTTGTTCCTCTCCTTATTGTTCCTCCTACCTTGCTTTTCTCCCCTGTCTGTTGTTCTCATCAGCCTTGTGTTTCTCACAGTTGTTGTTCTCCCCACCTGCCTTGTTTCCTCCCTTCCTTGTTGTTTCCACCTGCCTTGTTGTTTCCCCTCACCTTGCTTGTTGTTTTCCTCACTTACCTTCTTTTTGCCTCACTTTTCTTGTCTTCCTCACCTTGGCTTTGTTCCTCACTTGCCCTGTTGTTTCCTCCCAGCCTTGTTGTTCCTCCACCTGCCTTGTTGTTTCCTCACCTGCCTTGTTGTTTCCTCACCTGCCTTGTTCTTCCTCCAGCCTTGTTGTTTCCCCTTCCTTGTTGTTTCCTCACCCCATATTTGTTTCCTCACTAACATTGTTCCTCCCTTCTTGTTTGTTCTCACCCTTGTTACTCCCCTGCCTTGTTGTCTCACCTTATTATTTCTCTGCTTGTTGCTCCCCACCTGCCTTGTCCCTCCCACCTGCCTTATTTCCTCCCATTCCTTATTTATTTCCCCCTTCCTTGTTATTTCCTCACCTTCCTTTTATTTCCTCATCTTCCTTGTTGTTTCCTCACCTTCCTTGATGTTTCCTCACCTGCCTTGTTGTTTCCTCACCTGCATAGTTGTTTCCTCCTAGCTTTGTTGTTCCTCTCACAGGCTTGTTGTCCTTCCACCTGCCTTGTTGTGCCTCACCTGTCCTGTGTTCCTCCCCTGCCTTGTTGTTTCCTCACCTGCCTTGTTGTTCCTCCTGCCTTGTTGTTTCCTCTCACTGCCTTGTTCTTCCTCCCCCTGTCCTTCATTTCCTCACCTGCCTTGTTGTTTCTCCACCAACCTTGTCCTCACCTGCTGTTGTTTCCTCCCACCTGCCTTGTTGTTCTCCCTAGCCTTGTTGTTTCTCACCTGCCTTGTTGTTCTCCTACCTTGTTGTTTCCTCTCCTCTTGTTTTCCTCACCTGCCTTCTTCTTCTCACCTACACCTTCCTTGTTGTTCCTCTGTGTTGTCTCACCTGCCGTATTATTTCCTCACTAACTTATTTATTTCCTCCTGCCTTGTTTCCTCCACCTTCCTTGTTGTTTCTCTCCTTGTATTTATTTCCTCACCTGCCTTGTTGTTCTCACCTGCCTTGTTAGTCCTCACCAGCCTTGTTGTTCTCACAGCCTTGTATTTCATCACCTGCCCTTCTTCTTCCTCACCCAGCCTTTGTGTGCCTCCTGTGTATTTCCTCCTGCCTTATTGTCCTCCTGCCTTTTTGTTCTCCCATGCCTTGTTTTTTCCTCCACCAACCTTGTTGTTTCCTCACCTGCCTTGTTCTTCCTCCCTGTGTTGTTTCCCACCTTCCTTGTTTCCTCCACCTGCATGTTGTTCCTCACAACTTTGTTGTTTCCTCCACCAACCTTGTTGTTCCTTCACCTGCCTTGTTGTACCTCACCTGTCCTGTTATTTCCTCACCTGTCTTGTTGTTCCCACCACTTTATTGTTTCTCCCAGCCTTGTTGTGCCTCACCTGTCCTGTTATTTCCTCCACCTGCCTTGTTGTTCTTCACCTGCCTGTTGTTTCCTCCCACCCCTTCATTTGTTTCCTCTCCAGCCTTTTTGTTCTCACCTTGTTGTTTCTCACCTTCTTTATTTGTCCTTCACCAGCCTTATTTATTCTCTCCACCTTGTTGTTTCCTCACCTTCTTTGTTGTCCTTCACCAGCCTTGTTGTTTCCTCACCTGCCTTGTTATTTCCTCACCAGCCTTGTTGTTCCTCACCAACCATTTCCTCACCAGCCTTGTTGTTTCCTCCACTACCTTGTTTCCTCACCACCTTGTTGTTCCTCACCTTCTTTGTTGTCCCTCACCAACCTTGTTGTTTCCTCACCTGTCATGTTGTTCCTTACCAATCTTGTTGTTCTTCACCTGCTGCCATTGTTCCTCACCTGCCTTGTTGTTCCTCACCAGCCTTGTTGTTCCTCACCTGCTTGTTGTTTTCCTCCACTAGCCTTGTTGTTTCCTCTAACCTTGTTGTTTCCTCACCTGCCTTGTTGTTCCTCTCCCAGCCTTGTTGTTTCTCACCTGCCTTGTTGCTCCTCACCTGCCTTGTTGTTCCTCACCTGCCTTGTTGTTCCTCACCAGCCTTGTTGTTCTCACCTGCCTTGTTGTTCCTCACCAGCCTTGTTGTTCCTCACCTGCCTTGTTGTTTCCTCACCAGCCTTGTTGCTTCTCCACCAGCCTTGTTCCTCACCAGCCTTGTTTGCTCCTGCTTATATTCCTCCCACCTGCCTTGTTGATCCTCTCCTGCCTTGTTGATCCTCACCTACCTTGTTGTTCCTCCCTTTGTTGTTCCTCACCTGCCTTGTTGTTTCCTCCTAGCCTTGTTGTTCCTCCTCGCCTTGTTGTTCCTCATAGCTTGTTGTTCCTCCCATCTGCCTTGTTGTTCTCACCAGCATTATTTGTCCCTCCCACCTGACTTGTTATTTCCTCACCTGCCTTGTTGTTCCTCCCCAGCCTTTTTGTTCCTCACCAGCTTTCTTTTTATTCTTCCTTCACACTAATCCTAGTCACACACACACACACACACACACACACACACACACACACACACACACACACACACACACACACACACACACACACACACACACACACACACACACACACACACACACACACACACACACACACACACACACACACACACACACACACACACCACCCAGACACACACACACCCAGACACACACACCACCAGATTCTTCCCGAAGTGCTGTTCGACACTACACCGGCATGCAGCCTATACCAGCACGTGCTGTCGCTATAAGAACTGCCCAGTCCCAACCACTTACCAAATTATCAATAACTTGTAATCAACCAGTGTATTCACTCCCAGTCAATCTTACTTTTTGCTGTCACTATGTTGAAATGCCCTTCTCCCCACCTAGTTGTTATATAACTATTTGTATCACTTGTGTTACTTGTATTTTTATTTGTAAATCAAGAGACCCATTCCCAATTATATAACTGTATATTTTCACCCTTCCACTGCCATTATCTTTCAATAAACCGTTAATTATTATTATTATTATTATTATTATTTATTATTATTAATTATTATTATGTATTGTTAATTTATTATTATTATTATTATTATTATTATTATTATTATTATTATTATTATTATTATTATTATTATTATTTATTATTATTATTATTATTATTATTATTATTATTATTATTACTATTATCATTATTTATACACACACACGCATATACACACACCTCCTTTTTCACACACACACACACACACACACACGTATGCACACACAGACACACACACACGGACGCACACACACACACACACACACACACACACACACACACACACACACACACAAGCATATACACTCTCGTACACACACACACACACACACACACACACACACACACACACACACACACACACACACACATATACACACACACACTCTCGTGCACACACACACACACACACACACACACACACACACACACATACACACACTCACGTGCACACACACACACACACACACACACACACACACACACACACACACACACACACACAAACATATACACACACACTCACGTGCACACACACACACACACACACACACACACACACACACACACACACACACACACAAGCATATACACACACTCTCACGTACACACACACACACACACACACACACACACACACACACACACACACACACACACACACACACTCACACACTCCACACACAGTTCCTTTGCGTGTGCTTCTAATCCCAGTAGAGTTATCTTCAAGATGGCATCTTAGTCTACTTTGTCATGAGATGATTCTTAATGACTGAAGTTACTTGTCCTTTATATGCAATAAAAACTTTGGATTATTTTTTCATCATCATTAAGTTGTTGCCTCATACCAACCCTATTTTGTATCACTGCCGTATGTATTACATTCTGCATTATTCTCTCTAAAACCCAGCGTAAAGTTTCTCATTGTAACTTAGGACACAAATTACAAAACTTTATCTGTGCCTCATAGGCAAAACAAAAAATATTAACTAGGTTCATCACTAGCATTAATAACCTCTGGTTTACTCTACTCTATTCTACTCACTTACATCAGCGTATTGTTAAATTTATTGTCGACTGCGGGCGGCATACAGGTTCACCTGCCCGAGGACTTGACACTCTTGCAAAGATCGGTTCCCACTCCTAACCCTCACACTTAATCACCGTAAGCACGCAGGGATGCGGATGATCTCGTCTTATCTTTTTCTTGGTCTGATCCCCAAGGGCATTATATACAGTACATACATATTGGTCTTGCCATACTGAGGACAGGCCTTGAAGTCCTTCTCCATCACTAGATTATACAGCCTCACAAGGTGTACACCTAAGACATCTCTGTCTCATAATCCGACAAGCAGCATTAGTGTGTGCAGTAACGCTGAGGGACTTCACCTACGGCGAAAAAATACACCATGAAACCTGAACATTAATTATACCACATGACCGTCCAGTGCTCCTCAGCAAAATTTAACGAGGACTCTTCCTCTGACAATGCATCTGGACAACCATAAGTGATAGGACGGGCATCAAGGAGGTGTTACAGGGAAAGAGAGAGAGAGAGAGAGAGAGAGAGAAGGTCTGGAGGTCGGTGACAACACGAAGTGAATTATTATCAATATAGAGGGCCGGAGAAGGAGTCCCTCTAGACTCAGCTGACAGTCCTCTTTAGGACAAGTGAATGGAAAATGTTACCTATATGAATCGACTTACAACCGCTGCCAATAAGCACTGCAACACTGCAGCTTACTGAGACCAACAGAAGGTCAAAACACGCAGGCGCTGGCCAGCACTGAGGCTCCCCGAGCACTGCCAGGGACTACTCGTGGTGTTGGCAGCGTGGTGGGCGGTCGTGTGTGTCTGTGTGTGGTGCGTCAGGTGCTCGCGCTCACGCCTCCTGCTACATACCGTACTGCTTAGCGAAGTGAAACTTTGTCTCCCTCTCTATCGTAGTGATCACGCACTGAGGAGGTTATGATTTTAAATCCTCGTGCCTCAAATTCTGGGAAAGTCTTACGACGAAACAGTTGATGATGTTCATGATTTTCGCATATCAGGTGTACACGACATGATATGTGGTTCACATATCGCAATGCAGTGAAACTTCAATTTGTGTACTTATATATATAGTAACCTTTACTGAACGTGGTGATGGTGTGCTCCAGCGTTATTGGTGTGTCAGACATAGGCTGGTGAGAGTGTGTAAAGAGTACTTACTGAGACACGACCAGTGAGGGAAAATAACCAGCATGACCTCCACCCTCCACCCCCTGTTCAGCATCCTACTGCTGCTGCTGCTGTGCCCAGCGCCAACCCCAGGTACTGTACACCACCACAGGTACTGTACACCACACCCCAGGTACTGTACACCACACCCCAGGTACTGTACACCACACCCCAGGTACTGTACACCACACCCCAGGTACTGTACACCACACCCCAGGTACTGTACACCACACTCCCAGGTACTGTACACCACACCCCAGGTACTGGTACACCACACTCAGGTACTGTACACCACACCCCAGGGTATTGCACACACCACACTCCCAGGTACTGTACACTACACCCAGGCACTGTATACCACACTCCCCAGGTACTGTACACCACACCCAGGTACTGTACACCACACCCCAGGTACTGTACACTACACCCCAGGTACTGCACACCACACTCCCCAGGTACTGTACACCACACCCCAGGTACTGCATATCACACCCCAGGTACTGCATACACCACACCCTGTGGCATTGTACACTACACCCCAGGTACTGTACACTACACAGGTACTGTACACCACACTTATAGGTACTGTACAACACATTCTGGTACTGTACACCACACCACAGGTACTGCACACCACACCCCAGGTACTGTACACCACACCCCAGGCACTGTACACCACACCAGGTACTGTACACCACACCCCCAGGTACTGTACACTACACCCCAGGTACTGCACACTGAATTCCCAGGTACTGTATACACCACACCCCAGGCATTGCATATTACACCCCAGGTACTGTACACACCACACCCTGTACTGTATACACTACACTCCCCAGGTACTGTACACCACACCCCAGGTACTGTACACCACACCCCAGGTACTGTATACACCACACCCCAGGTACTGTACACCACACCCCAGGTACTGTACACCACACCCCAGGTACTGTACACCACACCCCAGGTACTGTACACCACACCCCAGGTACTGTACACCACACCCCAGGTACTGTATACCCACCATAGTCAACTCGCATCACAGGATATAATCAGTTACATGGTAGTTAACTTATAAAACTAAATTTAATATTATGTAAGTAAATATGTAGTATGTACCTGAGCACCTCCCTGACATATATTTGGCGCTGTTGTCTACGCAAGGGCAGCGAGCTAAGATGGGAAGACTTAAAGGAAAAAGATTTTCTGTAATGAGTGTAATTTTCGGCAAGTATTTCGTATTTGATTCTTGATGGTTCATCTGTTGAAAGCTCGCCAGACAGAGAGATTTCAAGGTCTGGCAAAAAACAGTCGACGAGGAGGACTGTTTCACCAAGGAGAGAATTGTTTTTGTTTTTTTTGGGAGGGGGGGTTACACATACAGTCGAGTGAGGTGTGATGTTGTCGTGAGGCTGAAGTCTGCTTTGTACTCTTTATGGAAATGTTTGTAAATATATTCAAGACCTGTTCTCTGGACAGAGTGAACTATATTAACTCTGCATATATTATACAATTTCTTTGTGTTTCTGCAAACACAGAAACCCACTGAGGAGAAAATATAGAAGCAAGGATCTCATTATACAGTATATTGGAAAATTAATCAAAGTTTAGTTGAACTTAAGTCTGAATATGTAGCTCATAAGTGTTAAGAGGATCAAGGTATTAGAGATATTTAATTCTAAATATGTCAGAGAAGAGGTCTCAGTAGAACGACTATGAAGGCTGAGCATAAACACAGCTTATAAACGGAATTTTTTCACATAACGCTTACGTGCATCGAAACAGCAAGAACCAGTGCCGTGGTCAGGCGGCGTCCAGCAAAAGGGAATAAAAATACTGTACATACTAAATCTATAATGTACAATAAATATGTCTTTCGTCTAGTTGAGGACCCTGAGCGCCACCCAGTGATAACAAGCTTCCAGGAAGACGTTCCATTACGAAGAAATACTTTTTGTCTCATATCTTGTAAGAAAGAAGCGAACACTGTAATAGATTTTCTCGAGTGTTCAGTGCGGAGAGCTTTAGTGCCTCTTGAGTGGAACGAATCTATCTCTGTAAGGCATTGCTTCTTTTTCCATATTATCTGCTCTCAGATACACACTTCAGTTGAAATCTATTTTGATGACAAAATATATTTAATGCAATGACAAATTCGCTTCATCGAACATAATCCTTCCCGCCAGTTGACAATTTTATTGGTGAGTCACTTTGGGCTGTGGTAGTTCACCCCGCTGTAAAACAGCTTAACAATAACTGGTTCTACAAATGTTTTAAACAGATAATAACGTAAGAGATCAGATAAGGGACGCTGTCACATCAACTCCCGCGGCGTCTTCTTGAAAAAGATTGAAGATATTTTTGATCTGGATGTACAATATTAAGTTGTTGGGTTGTTCGGGTGTTACATGGTACAAGGAAAACACTATATTAAGTAGAGCCACGGGCATTAAATCTGAGATATAAATCAGTTTTAGAAGGCAGAGGTTCCGTAAGTCGGCAGATAAGCAGGAGAGGCATGATCCCTCTCAACCACTATCGTAAGCCGATGATGCGTGCGTGTTGAAGGTACTATCATGTCAGTGGCCGTGGCAGTAACTTAGGAATCGAAAAAAAAAATATCCCTACTAATGGGTAATGCAGGGATCTGTCTGGTAAAGTTATTATAATTAATATTTTCTGGTCAAATACAAGAGACGAAATGCCACAACACAGCCATACCACAGGTGACAGTAGTATTCCAGCTAGGAGCACATTTGGTCCATAATAATACAGTACTTGTTAATTGTTCGTCGCTAAATCAAATCCTCATTGGGTCCAATTTTTATTAATGTAGTTTTGGCAAAACATCTGCCATCTGATGGTAGGACTTGAGACAAAGTTGATCCTTAATATCGTGTGATGATAGGATGACGGGTGTGCTAAAATAATTGTTGAATTGATAAATTAATATATTTTGATTAATATTATTCATATTATTTGAGAGTCGTTGCGTTAAAGAAAAACGGTGTTGTGTGAGCCTACTTAGCCGTGTGTGTGTGTGTGTGTGTGTGTGTGTGAGCTCTTCCTGTAGTAGTGAGTGTCTGTTGTTTTGTAATAATAATAAACACAAAGGTTTCTTGAAGCACAGAACCTCACGTAAAACTTTAAACCAGGGTTTCACCTGCGCCTGTGTGTTTATTATCCGTGAGTCTCTGGAGATGGCAGCTTAATTTTTCCTTGGTCAGGTTGGTCATGTACTCGCTGCCTTGTCTGGTTACTTCATTTTCAATTTGGAGGAGAGAATCGTGGTGTTCATGCGCCATGGCAGAGATGAAAACCCATTTAACACTTCTGCTTCTTCCGAGTCCTAGATGATAATTCGATTGTCCACAATTAGCGTTGAGGCTGCAGCGAGAAGTAGTGGCGGTCTTTGTTGTAAAACTTCCCTGCTCCTTTGTTTACTTACTCGACCAGCTCATTCTCCAGGTGAGGTTTAGATTTACTCAGTGGTTTTTGAGTAGTTGGTGTCTTTATGTTAGGTTATGTTCCTTTTTCATGGTTCTTTCTGTATCTATTATTTGATTTATTTTGCTACTATTCATATATTTTTGCGACGGCGAGACGTTAATGTAAGGAAGTTAGACCTTGACTAACTTGTAAATCTCCTCTAATGTAAGACTTTCGGATTCGCGGACGTGTTTAAATTTGACTTACCGAACATTTTTCCTTTAAACAATTGCTGAGAACAAAACTATATCTAATTATATAAAAACGGTGTACCAACAGTAGGTGCGATGTACATTGTAGGAGCCGAATTATGTAGTGACACTAGTTTGTGGGATGATCTTTTTCCATAACGGATCGTTCACATCACTATCGTTCGTCATGTTTGTCATATCTTGAATGGTCAGATCTGTGATAATAGCCCTAGGAAGAGGCATGTGGTTAATCTAGTTGTATGTTGCGAAAAGTGGGGCCTATATACCTAACATCCCACCAGGGACAGTACAGATACAGCACACTTAATACTAAACGTCGATACACATACATGCTGTAGGTTTCACTGTACTTGGCCGTCTTCACTGTAAGGTTTACTTCCTTTTCAGTTGGGGTAACCAGCGATGTACGGGGGAGGGGCAAGCACTGTATCCGCTCAAACATATGAACTTAAGTATCTGACATGATCTTTTGTAGGATTAATATTGGTCTTCTTTCTCTCCTAAAAATATCCGTATCCCTGATGGCAGAATTCATTATCGGCGACGATTCTGCTCAGTGACGCTGCTCATCATCTCGAAACTTTTACCATAAATCTTACAACTCACCAAACATACCTTCTAAGGAATGAACTTTGAAACGTATCATTTTTGAAAAGACGATATTCTCCTCCTTTTCTAAAACTGGAAAAAAAATAATACAAGGAACAGCTCGACGTGCGTGAGGGGAGGAGGACGAAACACAATAGGACTCGGCTGCCTCTCTGTTCCTGCTCAGGTGTGTTGTGCTCAGGCGTGTTGTGTTCAGATGTGTTGTGCTCAGATGTGTTGTGTTCAGGTGTGTTGTGCTCAGGTGTGTTGTGCTCAGGCGTGTTGTGTTCAGGTGTGTTGTGTTCAGGCGTGTTGTGCTCAGGTGTGTTGTGTTCAGATGTGTTGTGTTCAGGTGTGTTGTGTTCAGGTGTGTTGTGCTCAGGTGTGTTGTGCTCAGGTGTGTTGTGCTCAGATGTGTTGTGTTCAGGTGTGTTGTGTTCAGGTGTGTTGTGCTCAGGTGTGTTGTGCTCAGATGTGTTGTGCTCAGGTGTGTTGTGCTCAGGTGTGTTGTGCTCCAGGGTGTGTTGTGCTCAGGTGTGTTGTGCTCAGGTGTGTTGTGCCTCAGATGTGTTGTGCTCAGTGTGTGTTGGTATTCAGGTGTGTTGTGTTCAGGTGTGTTGTGTTCAGGTGTGTTGTGCTCCAGGTGTGTTGTATTCAGGTGTGTTGTGCTCAGGTGTTGTGCTCAGGTGTGTGGGTATTCAGGTTCGTTGTGGTCAATTGTGTTGGGTGCTCAAGTGTGTTGTATTCAGGTGTGTTGTGCTCAGGTGTGTTGTGCTGTGTGTGTTGTGCTCAGGTGTGCTGTGTCAGGTGCTGTGCAGGGGTGTGTTGTGCCCAGGTGTAAGTGCTCAGGTGTGTTGTGCTCAGGTGTGTTGTGCTCAGGTGTGTTGTGCTCCAGGTGTGTTGTGCTCAGGTGTGTTGTGCTCAGGTGTGTTGTGCTCAGGTAGGGTCGTTCTCGCACGTTTTTTTTACTACATTCCTTATTGTTGTTGTTTTTTTATCAGCTGGTTCTCTCCGTCGCTCTCACTGGTTCCCTATCTAGTGACAGGCCCCAAGCACACACTAACAGTCCGCCACGTAAACCGCTCTCCTTTACATACAGGTAAACTGTTCTTCAACTGTTGCATAGTCCCAATTTTTAGTTTCTCCTCGTTCAGTTCCTTTTATCCCCCCCCTCCATTTTGCATATTCCATGAAGCTCACCTTTCCCGTCTCACGGAATGTAAATCAACTAATTTGTTCTTCTCCTTTTCAAGATAAATTTCACTAGTTCTCGTCTGTCTTCAACTGTTCGCTGTAGTATTGCTTTTGTCCCCCCTCTCGTACTCTTCCTCTTTCTCTATTTTTATACAAACTCACATTTCAAACACTTTTAGTCGGTTGAGGTTATCTTTCTGTATATCCGTGGACCGGAGGACGTATGCTTCACACAACTGCCTTTACGATATGATATTTATTTAAATTTATTTGCTCTTCTTCTTCGACAACTAATCCAATCCTCGAACTGATTTTTGTATAATCTTTTCAGATATTTGTGATCGGGTTATGCTTATACTCAGACTTGAATTTTCCCGCTCTATCCCCTTTAAGCTCATCAATCACCACGCTTGGAGTTCCTTCTTAAAACTCTCGCTTTCTTTTAGTTTACACATTGAAATTTTGTCATGTAACATTCGCCAACAGTTCCTCCTCTGAGTCACGTGTTACACCCTATTTGTTTAAAAAAACTAATATATTTTAACAGCAACTCTTCAACCTTAAGTTCCTCTTCCTCGTCTTCCTCCAATACTTCAGGCATCATCATCATCTCCGCGTATGGGAGGTGAAGAACTACCTTATCGAACCTCTCTCCTTATTACCTCCGGCTCAGACTTACCCTTAGGTATTCTAACAACTGGTTCTTGAACCGTGTAAAAAATGTATTTTAATAAATCTCCTTTCACACTTATCAAATCTCAGCTTTTATGACCTACGTCACCTTGTTCCAGCTTACTTTGTTTACCTTTCAGTCTACACAGTATACAATGTCCTCTCTTTTTCCGTATTACATTCTTAACATCTTTATTGTTTTTCTTTTCCTCACCTTCATCTGCATCTACATTTATTCCTTTCAATTCAATTTTTGGTCTTTTTTTTATTCGAATTGTCATAAATGTCAACAGGTTCTTTGATGTGATCGAGATCATGTTAACTGTTCTATGATCTATAAAAATTTACTGCATAAGGTTCCTGTTATACAAATATTGTTCTAATTCTTAAATAAAATACTAACCATTCTTATTTCTTAAACAGTTCCTGGTTTAAACTAACTAACTCATTGGTCGACCTTCTTTCTTACGTCCTTCACTGAATCTCTTGTAAGAGTATCAAATTTTTCATCTCTCATTTTGTGTTGGTTTCTTTTTTTACTCCTTGATTGCAGCTCTGACTTTCCCTCCCGAAACGATTCGGTCTTTTGTCATGATCTCCAACTGTGCTTTCTTCTCTCAAACTACATCTTGATATTTTCCTCTCCCTCCCTGTGTAAAAATCTTAAATATTTATCTCTAAACATCGTGCTTCATTATCCAACGTGAAAGCCTTGTCTTCTCAACTCTGACGCAGGGAACTCTCACAATTAACTTTCCCAAGATTGCTTAAGAACACGCGATAACTTTCAGAGGTCTGTGTTTTATACCTTCACTGGGTCGACCTAAACCTTCAACCAAGTGAGTTTTCTTGTACGTGTCTTGAGCAGTTGTCTAAACCAGTGACAAGTCTAAATAATTATCTAGAATCATTGAAGCTCGGGGCGATCATATTTCTGATGAGTTAATATTCACGGTCTCTCCCGCTCCACCAGGTGGTCATCACAGCCTCCTGTTATTCTTTACAGGTGGTGGAGTATATGAAACTCTATATACACTGTAGGGTGAATCACTGGCTGGTTCTCACCTATAAGATGTCAATAGGTTTGTTACTTACATCACCTATCATGTATCTCTGGCTATGTGGTGTTCCTAGTGTACACCTCAGAATAATCTTGTGGTTACCCCCCAAAAAATTGCCAGTGTTAAAAAAAAACACATCATGAACAGAACCACGAAGCCATTTATTCTTTCTTTAGGCGGCACGGTTAAGTCAGGCACGTTTATGTTGAAAGAAATTTAGGTTTAGAAATACTAAGAAACATATGGTTTAGTGGCCTCATTCGTGGCACACACATACACACTATGCCTCATTTAGCCGGGGTTCAGTATATCATTAAGCCTGAGAGAGAAACCTGTTTATGTGATTTTGTTTAGTTTAGAAAAAAAAAACTAATATTCGTGAAATAATAATACGAATTCTTTTTTTAGAGAAGGTAAAAATGAAAATATAAAAGTATAAGAAATTGTAGTGAAGACCAGTGTTAATGTAATACTGAATAATAGAAGCCAGCAAATGAACAGTTTACGTGAATTCCTGAATAATTTTTGCTCTGTTTGATTATCATTATTCGTTACCAAGGTTTATTTACTCACCAGTACTGAAGCTCTGAGCCTTACTTTCTAGTTTTATAACAGAGTAAAAATAAACAATAACACGCAAAAAAATAATACGTAATAAAGGAATATTACGATAAGAGTAAATTAGCATAAATGGATTAGTTAGAGGATGAATACACAATAGATAGTCATTAATAATACGAGCATTTTTTTATCACAGGTAATCTCTTAAGAATAGAATTGATTACGCAGTTGTATTAACGAATATTTTATAAACATTAGCTGAGATTATCGTTAACACTGTCATAATGCCCCCCCCCTCTCTCTCTCTCTCTCTCTCTCGCTCTCGTATGTGTGCGTATATGTATGTGTTAATCCTTGGCTGACACGAACACTGTACAGTAAATCGTGAAAATGTTTGGTTTTACGAAGAAATACCAAGTTAGAGTGGACAAAAAAGTGTTTCTTTGTATGTGTGTGTATGTCCATGCGTGTGTGTGTGTGTGTGCGTGCGTGCATGCGTGCGTGCGCGAATGTGTGTGTTGGGGTATATTATTATAACGACACAAGCCATACCCAAGTGTTTACTCACCTTGAGCGGAGGTGTGTGTGTGTGTGTGGTGTGGTGTGGTGTGGTATGGTAATGTTACCCACTTTCAGTATCTCGGCTCCCACCTGTCCACCACCGTAGACATCGATGAAGAGATTCAAAATCGGATCAGATGTGCATCTCAAGCCTTTGGCAGACTCCGAAACCGTGTCTTCAGCTGTATGGAGCTGAAATTATCTACAAAGCTGCACAGACAGTATATGGAGCAGTGGTCCTCCCCACCCTGCTATATGGGAGCAAGACATAGGTCACATACAGGAGGCACCTCATGGCACTTGAAAACTTTCACCAACGTAGTCTACATTCCATCCTCCGAGTTCGCTGAGAAGACAAGAAAACAAATGCCAGTATTCTCGCTGACACCAACTGTAGGGGCATCTAAGCAACCATTATCCATGAACAACTTTAGAGTTACCTAACAAATAGTAAACGTAACTCTGGCAGGTATAAGGATAGTTCTTAAGACAAACCTGAAAAAGTGCAAAATCAACCCCTTCACCTGGGAAACGATTACTCCACACCGTAACGCTTGGAGGATCACACAAGAGAAGGTGTCAATACTTTCGAATTATCCAGACTGCAGACCGAGGCAGACAAGCGCCAACGCCGGAAAGACGCTGCTGCCGCCCCTCCCGCACTAAATGTAGCCCCCCCACATGTGCAACGTCTGTAAACGACCCTGCCGGTTCCGTATCGGACTCTTTAGTCACCTTAAAACTCACCAATGAAGGTGACAGCCTTTTAAACTCATATCATTGTATCATAGCTGGATGATCGTCATACTTATTCCGAGTGACAGCAAAGTAGTAGTAAGTGGTGTGTGTGTGTGTGTGTGTGTGTGTGTGTGTGTTCTTATCTGTTTTTACATGGCTGCCTGTTGTCGAGTTTACAAGTGCTTTGTTTTCTTCTTTCTTTATTCTACACTTGTGTACACAGTAGACATTCTGTGTACAAGAACATGGACATGACTGTTTTTTCTATTCCTGTATATGTGTCATACACATAAACGCACATACTATACACACATACTGTATATACACACACACACACTGTACACACATGTATATATATATATATATATATATGCTGATAATCACAAGGAAAGAAGAAAACACGAAGTTCCCAAGCGCTTTCGTGTAATTCACATCTTCTGGGGTGGATACAGACTTCGTGTTTTCTTCTTTCCTTGTGATTATCAGCATATACCTGGATCACGCGCACCCACAGTATATATATATATATATATATATATATATATATATATGTATATATGTGTGTGTGTGTGTGTGTGTGTGTGTGTGTGTGTATTTTTCGGACATACATACCTTTAAACACAGAAATAGACAAACATAATAAGAATAATAATAATAATAAATGAATACTTCTCCCACTGCGACAGACCCCTCACTGTTTATCGCTTGCCCAATTAAACTGTCCATCATTTCCACCATATTTTTGTAGTGGAACATTTGAGCTCAAAGAGAATGAAAACTGATACTATTTTAGCCAAATACTTCATTGCCAATGATTACAAAATTATTTCGGATGTGAACGATCAACGACTACGGGACTGTGGCCACTGTCACACCCGACTGTACCGTCCAGTCTCGCCTGTCTAATGAACTGTATATGTCTTTTAGCGTCTGTGTGATACGGTTTTTGTTATAGGAGACAGTACCGTCCAATTTTACCTGCCTCATGGACAGATAGGGTAAATTAGTCTTCATGACAGGAGACAACAGGTTCCAGATTTGTTTGTTTCCCGCCACCCATCAGTGTTCTGGCCGTTCTATTTTATTTTAATCTTATTTTTTAAATGTATATTGCATTCCTTGTCATCACAAATATTTCATCTGGCGAAAGAGGGAGCTAAAAAATAATTCAATAACAGTAATATCCGAGAGAGAGAGAGAGAGAGAGAGAGAGAGAGAGAGAGAGAGAGAGAGAGAGAGAGAGAGAGAGAGAGAGAGAGAGAGAGAGAGAGAGAGATTACTTGTCCATTGTTTTGTTGGAAAATACCATAATAAATTATTTTTTTACGTACAGATGAGCGTTTTATTTTAGCCGTGGCGGGTGATGGAGGGTGTCTGAATCTGCCAGCTTCTGTATAATCTCTCTCCACCACATTAATGATGTGCATAAATAATCTATCAATCACAATTTGACAGCTTCCGTTGAAAAATTATTCACTCGATTGCCTGGCGCTTCCTGAGGGATGTGAGGAGGAAAGTTAAAGATCAGAGTGTGACTTTTAGGTCTCGTGAAGGAGGGAGGTCAAAGATCGGAGAGGAGAGATCAGAGTGTGTTAAGGCTCCTCGTGACGGGTGAGGAAAGGTTGAAGGTGAAAGGAAGATCAGAGAATTATAAGCCGATCTTCCAGACTCTAGAGTATGAGTGAAGACTAATTAAACGACATCAAGAGATAAAAAAAAAAAATTCATGTCACAAAGCCGAGGGTGAACACATGACCTCCCAACGACCTCTGTAGACGAACTCCCTCCCCGCGTCTCGTGCTCATCACCAGTGACTTCTTTTTTTTTTTTTACTGGGATTAACCCACCCGGGCACAGGTCACTGACCCACATCGGGGCCTGGGGGGCGAAAAGGTAATAATAATAATAATAATAATAATAATAATAATACAGTAACAATAATAATAATAATAATACTAATAACACAGTAACAATAATAATAATAATAATAATATTAATAATATTAATAATATTAATAATATTAATAATAATAATAATATTAATAATATTAATAATATTAATAATAATAATAATAATAATAATAATTCATAAATAAAATTTATAATAAAAAAAAAAATAAAAATAAAAATATTAAAATAAAGAACCATAAAGAAATGCAAAAAAAAATAAATATAAAGTGAGAAACAATATATGAATGTTGTGTTGCCAATAGTAGGAGCAACAATTGAGACCCTGCAATTGTGTGTAAATGAGGCAGAAAGTCAGATCAGCAACCTGGAACTTGGTCACAATTTTTGTGATGCCCTTTGGCAGCAGGGTCTACCATTAGACAACACATTATGATTCCAATATCTTCCCAGGCGGTAGTACCTCCCTGTTTGGTAGCTGCCTACTACCTACTGCCTCTGCTGGTCACTTATATTATTCTGCAGGAGGTACGATAGTTAACTAATGGCCATAACAAATTTCTCAGGCGATATTTTAAATTTAAGTCTCATTTTAGATGTTATCGGTGCTCCAGGACCAAAAGTTAGATAGCTGAAGACTTATTAAAACATTGAGTCTATATCAAACCTTATTATAGTGAACTGATGTTGACTTCCATGGTAGAGGGAATAGTTTATTTGTACCTGACAGCTGTGTGTACGACTTTCACACACACACACACACACACACACAGTTAACCCGGGAGATTGTGCCTGTAACAGATATATGTCCAATAAGCTCAAGTCGTAATACTTCCCAATTTAACCTAACCATCAGGACCAGGACCAATCTGACCGGTCACCCCAGCACTGCCACCTCACCAGGCTGCTCTCGTCTCCTGGAGCTACACAGTATACTGTAGTGTGGTGACCGGTATAGAGGTCCTCACTATACTGTGTATGTTAGGTTAATAATTGCACGAGAACATATGTCAAAAGCTTGAATTATTATCAATAAATGTCATGAGGTGTCAAACATATTACTGATCAACATTCATGGCAGCTGAAAAACTTTCACCCACGAGGGTAATTTTGTACTGAACAAAATAATGTAGTCCAACCTACCTGAACAGTTGTTGCTCCTGCCTGATGAATAAAGTTTAAATAAATATATATATATATATATATATATATATATATATATATATATATATATATATATATATATATATATATATATATATATATATATATATATATATATACAAGTTTGTTTTTATTGCTGGTGTTGTCATCTGCGTGAGGTAAGTTATATTAGGTGACGGTGGAAGCAGTGATGGTGAGGTTGTTCCCAAGATGAATACACAGCTGTTTACACATTGTTTTTATAAACTTTACTTAACTGACTGTCTGTTAGGGGCAGTGTGGATACAGCACACTGAATACTAAACCTTCGGTACACAAAAGGTTGTGTGACCGGTAATGTATGACAGTCTTCACTTCCTCAACTGTAAAGTTAGGTACACATTTTCGGCTGGGTGGACTGGGGGTATGTGGTACCCCAGGCGTGAAAGGACCTTAAGACAGGAGGCTAATGCTGTACCCTTTCAGCCACCACACCCCACCCTACCCCCATACCTTCGAGAAAATGCCAACAATGGGTTATGGGTTGGCATTATTGTTTTAAATGACAAGAAGTTCTTTAAGGCCTAGCTCCTTTTAAGTTTAGGCATAGCAGAAATGTTTTAGTAAATCTGATTAGTTTGTGCATAATTTCAAGTGTTTGTGTGGCGGCCATCTAAGAATTCAAATGGAATGTCATTAAATATGTTTTTTTTTTTCAAATTGATTTTCTAAGACTATTAGACAGAAAATGAAGGCATCACACACCTCATGCTGTTGTACGTATTAGTTATCACGTAATACAGGTTACCTTTTTTACTTGAACTAAAACTGTCACATAGACTGTGGTCCTACACACAACAAGTCAGTTTAGGTGGATGTTTACATTATATTTTCTATTCCAACTCATTTCCAACACAGCGAATTCAGACGGCGAGATCATTATTTATTCTGTACGGGAATAATAAAGTTTAACCTACATTTATAATTTAAATAAATTTACTTCAATCAGAACAAAATTTATTTAAAGAATAATGTACATAGATCTAGATATGTGAACTAAATATAGTACATAACAGATCTTGTGAATCACTAACTCAATATACTAAGAAAACTAAACTGTACTTGAGCAAATTCCCAACCCACCCTGGCTGGTAATTTCTCATAGATGTGACTTTGACATTAGACTTTTTGGCCCTGTAAACACACCAGTTGTCATTGTGTATAATCTAACTCTTTTTAGCTTTGTTATTTAAGACATGTTCCTCCCATCATCATAAGGACAGTTTGTTTAACTTTCATGTATCAGTTATATAAGTCGCCCTCTGTGTCCACACTGTCTCTGTGTGATGATGAAGGGAGGTTTCCTCTGCATCATCACCCTCTCCTACCTCTAAAGAATATGTATTAACAGTTAAGGTATTTATAGGAAACAATTCATCCTTCTATAACCAGCCTCGACCGTCAGTCTCAGAGGATTTTTAACATGAGTTTTTCTTCACATGGCAGCTTAATATTTCGCTTTACTTATATACTGGTCAAGGCTCCTCCTACACAATGGAAGGGTCCCCATGTCCACACCGGCTGCTATATTAACGGATTTACTCATCCCATTTATAATTTTGATCACGAATAAATGTAATTCACGCTTCCCTATTAATTATATAAATTGATCAGGCACAGTCGAGGAGTCTCTTAGATCTGCAAACACTGCCACAAATTTAGGTCTTTGTGTCTAGTCTTTATCGGCTTAACCTCTCTCATCCCTTGAAGCCTCTGCCACTGTCACGCACTGCATGAAGAGGCATTAGAGGTGCGCGCTATCATTCTGTGTGTCCTCCCGTGACTTTCCTAACTCTGATTATTCTCTTGTTCTCTATTGAAGTATCAACTACAGACCGGCTCCACTTCCACCAACTCCGCCGTATAATCTACTACACATTAAAAACACGTATTCCAGTGTTTTGTGAACTACACACCAATTATCCGTAATAAATATGTTTACGTGTCTCTCTGGTTAAGATAGACGACCACACGCACACACACACACACACACCAGTCATAAAAACGACATATAATCTGCCATGTAATCGAATGGATGCTGTTTTAAAATACAAGAGTACTGAATTCACCTAAATCAATTTTCTTTAAATGAAGACTCTGAAAGTAATGTAAAGTTAACCGAACGTTAATCTTCAGTATTGGAACAGGAAATTCCTTGTAAACACACAACCAAACTCTCTTAGCATGTGTGTCCAAGACCAGTGTTTATATGAAACATTAATGAGTGTTAGTGAGTGTTAAAATGTTGAGTGTTAAATCCTTGCCGCAGAAAAAAAAATATATTAAAATTAATCTCATATTGTTTATATATGTAATGGAAAACTTAATAGAAGTTAAATTTCTAGTGTCGGCCACCTTCAGTGTTATGATGGTCACTCATGGACTTGAGTGTGTTTTTTCTCAGCTGAGGAAAGATGCCCCGCCCCCTTTTCAAGAATTACAGCTGATTGGCGGTTTCAAACATGCCCGATTTCGTCCTGAAATAATGATGTATTTCTAAATGAGTTCATTCATAATCGTTGGGATGACAGTTTCAGACGAACAAGATATTTAGCAAAATTATATAAAGATACATACATTCATTATTTCAAACATAAGCACGTAGGAAGTTTATCAGAAGTATTTATTATACATGAATTAAATGTTAAACTCTGGTAGCAAATTCGCGCTTTCGGAGGATGCATTTAATATATACTTATTTTTACCAACAATAAGGCATACTAAGACAAATTAAATACCAGTAATACTACATTATGCAAAAACTAACATTTTAAAAGATTAGAATCACATTCAGATTCAGATTTGCCCCCGAGGGGGCTAGTTTATTGGGCACCCCCTTACATCCTGTGCAAGGTGAAGCGCAGAAGCGTTTACAGCGCCCAACAGGGAAGCATGCTAAGTTCATACTTGCCTTTATGACTCGTACATTAAGGGCGTAAAAGTCTGAAGGGTCATAGGTTCTGTCAAGTTACATAAAGTGAGAGAATGATGAATGTGTGGGGGGAAAGTTCCCGGTACATTTTATCTGTTTATGGCAAAGAGTGGCAGGTCCCTAATAATGTCAAATGCCAGGCCTGTGACTCAGAATCACATTGAAATATTTACACGGCCGTCAGCAGAGGCTGGAAATGCGACTGCGAACAACTTCATATTTCCCGCCTCTGCTGACGGCCGTGTAAATATATAATTTTACTGCAAATTTCACCATTTTAATCTTTTTGAATACAGCAGATATTGGGCTTAAATGAAAATTATCTATCACTCCTCAATATTTAAATCACTTTTACTTCAATCTTGAGTATTGAGTCGGCAAGTTCATCCACAAACTCTAAAATGTGTAGTTTTTCTTTCCTGTCTGGGGACACCCCGAGGATCAGGGAACATGAATATAACAACAATGTGTTTGTGAATGAAGGTACTCGGTGACTCCCTCCAACCCACGAATGAGAAGAATGTTAAAATCATTAAGTGGTTACAGTGTACATTTAACTCATGAAAGACTACATATACACAACCTTACACCCGAATGGTCCACATATACAGTAAACACAATGGCTCGTATTCAACAGTTCAACAGCAAGAGAAAGGGGACGATTATGTGAGGGAGGCGCTACTGAGGTAACATAAGCCACTGGGATGAGCCACGACCTGCGAGAGACAATCAATCAGATAGACAGACGCACTCTGATAAACCATAAGCTACGAGAGACAGACAGACAGACAGAGACACACACACAGATGAACCACAAGCAATGAGACGCACACACACACACACACACACACACCAGCAACGGTCAGGGAGCAGCTGTTAAGCATCACCCGACACCCTCGCTGCACGTCTTGGCTTCACTATCTGTGTCACCCTCTATAATTCAGTCTCCTGACCTGCACTAAACGGTTATTGGTCCTGAAATTATACTGTTAAGCGATCATAACCACGTGATCGATAATTATAGTTAGGGCGAGTTGGTCCAAAAACCTCAAATAATTGCATAAACGTCTAGATATTATCTGAGCCATTAAGGGTCATCACGTACCCAATGTTCCCTTGATGTGAACTTTATCGCTCGTTCAGGTCACATTATGACCAACGACGCAGTATCGCGGAATTTTTGAGCGAGAATCACCATCCAGCATGACATTATGGATAATATGAGCACTATTTCTTCCTCGTTCAACCCAAAACTTGCCAGAAGATTTAATTTATATATCTCACAACCTTGTAAAAGTCAGAGAGAGAGAGAGAGAGAGAGAGAGAGAGAGAGGAGTAATTGTTGACACCGGGAATGTTTGTCTCGTTGTTGTGTTGGAAGTTATGGACAAAATTCCCCTCGACATTTGGCTCAACTTATCACTCATGACTGTGATTACTTTATTTTGTTCGGAACTCTCTCTCTCTCTCTCTCTCTCTCTCTCTCTCTCTCGTTGGTGTGGGGGTGTGGGTGTGGGTGGGGGTGTGGAGGGGTGGGTGAGGGTGTGGAGGGGTGGGGGTGGGTGTGGAGGGGTGGGGGTGGAGGGGTTGGGGGGGAAGAGAAAAAGACTAGGATGAAGTTAATAACGAAATAGTTTTCAGTCTGTCTTTTATGGTAATGAAACTAAGCTGATTAATATAGCTCTAACAATGTAAAAGATAGGCAACCATAACTGAACTGGATATATAACCGAAAATAATGCGTAATATACTTGATAACAGACATAAACTGAGTATATTAGTCATAAGAGTGTTTAAGATAGTTAATTAGCAAATCACAATATAAATACAAGTAATGTTTTGAATAGAGATCCATTAGTTGAGAACATTACCAAGGCAGCCCTGGACATAAGTATTTCTACATGATAAAGAAGAAGGTTTCCTCTCTTGGTACACTGTATGTTAGAGCTTTCACCCCACAATATTCTGGCGCTCGCATGTCATGGCCTTATGGAGGTGACGTCATGGTGGGAATCTCAACACCCCGCCCCAGACGTGAAGTTTAATAAGAACATAAGAATGGAGGAAACTGCAGAAGGCCTATTGGCCCATAGTGGGCAGTCCCATTTACACTCAACCCCTATCGCTCATATATCCATTCAACCTATGTTTGAAGCTATCCAGCGTATTCGAGTTAATGATGAAGTTCGGTAACTTGTTCCACTCATCCACTAGTCTATTTCCAAACTACTGTTTACCCATCTCGCGCCTAAATCTATTGTCTAATTTAAAACCATCGACACGAGTTCGCTCTTGGTTGGATAGTTTAAGTTCCTTTGTTATATCACCTTTGTTTAGCCTTGACTTCCAGTTGTACACCTCGATCATATCGCCCCGCACTCTACGTGTCTCGAGGGAGTGCAAATTAAGATGCTTTAACCTGTCTCTGTACTCAAGGTTCCTATTGACCGGGATAAGTCTTGTCATTCTCTTCTTGAATTATTTCTAGGGATTCTATATCCATTCTGTAGTACGGTGACCAGAACTGAACTGAGTAATTCAAGTGAGGTCTCACAAGCGCAATATGTAGTTTTAGGATGACCTCTCGTCTTGTAACTAACACTCCTTTGTATGAACCCAAGTACTTTGTTAGCCTTGTTTCGAGCAAATACACATTGTTGTCTTAGTTTAAGATTCCAACTTATCATACTCCTAAATCTTTCTCACAGTCGGATTTCTCTATAACAACGTTGTTCATCTGGTATCTGGTTTCTTTGTTTACATCTCCTAATGTATTAAAAAAATATGTATGTATGTATGTATGTATGTATGTATGTATGTATGTATGTATGTATGTATGTATGTATGTGTGTATTTATGTATGTATGTTTGTATGTATGTGCGTGTGTGATAATTAACGGTTTACTGAAAGAGCATAGCAGCCGGAAGGCTGAAAATATACAGTTGCATAATAAGGGAATGGGTCTCTTGATTGACAAATAATATACAAGTAACATAAGTGATACAAATATGATATATAATAACTAGGTGGGGAGAAGCTCAAACTACAGGGCGTTTCAACATAGTGACAGTGCAAAAAGGTAAGATTGACTGGGAGTGAATACACTGGTTGATTACAAGTTGTTGATAATTTTTACAATGGTTGGGACTGGGCTGTTCTTATAGCGATCAGTACGTGCTCGTGTGGGCTGAATGCGGTTGTGTCGAACAGCAATTCGCAGACGAGGGATCTCGGGTGATAGTAGGAGCCGGTGTCGAAGATGGTGCAGAAGCTTCTCACCAAATTTGCAGATGAGGTCATGGTGATGGTCAGAGAGAGCCTAGAGGGTCAGTGTGTTGAGCACTTCTTGATATCTGGGGGTAGGAAGGGGAGAGAATAATCTTGCACTTTTTCTAAGTGTTTCTGTTGTGTGGCATTTAGGGAGGAAAACCAGGCAGGGGAGGCATAGGTTTACTTGGGAAGTATGAATGTTGAGTAAATACTGAGGAGCTCAGGCACAGGAACTCTGAGGGATTTGAGTCGGTGGAGGAGGTGGAGACGGAAACTCGAGGATATGACAACTGTACTGACGCGTGTGTCCCAATTTAGGTTATTATCTATAGTGACTCCAAGGAGCTAAGTAGAGTCTACAACCTGGAGTGTGTTGGGGCCTAAAGTAATGGAAGGGGGTGGGACAACGTCGGAGGAGAGGTTGATGTGCATAACCATGGTCTTGGTCTGGTTGATGTTGACGTGGTTGTTGGCGACCCAATTTTGGAGACTGTTCAATAAATCCTGGAGTACGGTATAGTCGGGAGCCGAGTTGTTGACACTGATCTCAATGGTGGAGTCGTCGACATATTTCCAGCGAGTAGGGAATTCTCTTGGGGCATCATTGATAAGCATAAGGAAGCAGAGCGGTCCCATCTTGATGCCTTGGGAGACGCCACAGGTGAGTGACTGAAAGGTGGAGACAGCCTTTCAGAAGCGTACGGCTTGGCGTCGGTCACTAAGGAAGTCTGTAAACCATGGTAAAAGACTGCTTTGAAACCCGAGGTCGATAGCTTTGTTGATGATTAAATTGTGGTCGAGTAGGTCAAATGCTTTTTGTGAAGTCAATGATGGGCGACAACCAAAGACGTTTTTCGTTTTTCCAGACGGCAGTATATGTAGTCGAGGAAGCTGAAAAGACAGTGAGTGGTGGAGGAAGTTTTCATATTGCCAAATTGCTGAGGATCTATGTATGTATGTATGTGCGTGTGTGCGTGTATGTGTGTGTGTGTGTGTGTGTGTGTGTGTGTGTGTCCCCACCCTGCTGTAAGGCAGCGAGACATGGGTCACATTCAGCAGGCACCTCAAGGCACTTGAAAACTTTCACCAACGTAGTCTATGTTCCATCCTCCGAGTTCGCTGGGAAGACAAAAGAACAAATGCCAGTATTCTCACTGACACCAACTGTAGAGCATCGAGGTTACCATTATCCATGAGCAACTGCTTGGACTGGCCTTGTTACCCTCATGGACGACAGTAGACTGCCAAAGTAGCTACTTTACAGTCACCTAACGAATAGTAAACGTAACGCTGGTGGGCAACTGAAAAGGTATAAGGACAGTTTTAAGACAAACCTGGAAAAGATCCATATCGACCCCCTCACCTGGGAGACAATTACTCCACACCATAACGCTTGGAGGAGCACCACAGGAGAATTAGCCCTACTTCATACCGAGGTAGAAAAGCACCAGCGCCGCAAAGATGATGCCGCCGCCCCTCCCGCACTAGATGTAGCCCTCCACACGTGCAACATCTATGGACGGCACTGCCAGTCATGTATTGGCCTCTCGAGTCACCTCAAAGCTCACCAACGAAGGTGACATCCTTAGTAACTCATATCATTGTATCATAGCTGGATGGTCGTCATACTCACTTCCGAGTGACAGCAAAGTAGTAGTAGTAGTAGTGTGTGTGTGGGTTTTGTGTTTTGAATCAATTAAATGTCGTGAAATTATTATACAGTTAGGTAAATAATGAAATCTTGCAATAATATCAAATAAGAGCCAATGATTCATATTAATTGATATTTTTATTTCATTTTTTTTATTGATTTGTTGGTGTTACTAGAAAAATGAAAACATGACTAAATAAAATCTGTTTTATATCTATTTACAATATTAAGTCTTCTATAGTTCCAATCTCCTTTGATTTTAAGTGTAATTATTGACTATCTATCTGTTATTTACCTATGTATTTATTTATCATTCTAAATAAGTAAATAACGTATGTGTGATAATATTACACCTGATATCATGATAACAGAAGCGATGTAAAGTACTCGGGAAAATTCCACGGGATTGAAAACGTCATGAAAACTTATTGACGTCAGAATATGTCATCAAAAATTTAAAGATGATGTAGATTAAGTAAATTTATATTAGTTCTCAAGATTATGTTGAAGTACGAGGTCATATATAAGGCTATAGTGAGCGGCGGACGCTTGGAGTAGAGCATTCGCCTTCTTTCATAAGGGTCGCTTCTGCGATTCCAGGGAACTCCTACTGTAGTCCACACAGGCCTGAATGGGGACTTAACTTTATGAGTTGGCAAAGTGAAGGCGGTCCAGTACAGAGCTGGTTATGCGGTTCTTAACGGGCCGTCACGTGCATATAATTCACTTTTACTTTCATACAAGAACAAGAACCAAGTAGAAGTCACAAAGTTCGAAATTAAAACGAGATTTATGAGGTCAGATATGATCTCAACATGACAGCAAGTTACGACGAGGTCAAAAGGGGTCTCAATCAATGCCTTAAGGTCACCCATAGTCACATGATGTTATATTGGCAAAATAACTTAAGATACTGGTCACAGGAAGCCACAGGGAAAGTCATTCCCGGTCAAGAAGATCAATACGATGCTGGAAAAGTTTGTGAGAATTTGTGAGAAGACCGCGACCACGAAAGTTAGGGCGATGCGGTTCTTACCTTCTTACACCGGTCAGGCTGCCCACAAGTTAGTCAAGTTTTATTAAACTTGTCTTGCCTTTCCCCTCCTTCTTTGACCACCGAGGACACTGTCATGACCATACGGTGGTATCGCCACATGGTGTCATAGTCACACAGTGTCATGGCCACACAGTGTCATGGCCGCATAGTGTCACGGCCACACAGTGCCACGGCCACACAGTGCCACGGCCACACAGTGCCACGGCCACACAGTGCTACGGCCACACAGTGCCACGGCCACACAGTGCCACGGCTACACAGTGCCACGGCTACACAGTGCCACGGCCACACAGTGCCACGGCCACACAGTGCCACGGCTACACAGTGCCACGGCCACACAGTGCCACGGCCACACAGTGCCGGCTACACAGTGCCACGGCCACACAGTGCCACGGCTACACACACACAGTGCCACACAGTGTCATGGCCGCACAGTGTCAGTCCCACACAGTATCATAGTCACACAGTGCCACGGCTGCCACGGCCACACAGTGCCACGACACAGTGCACAGTGCCACACAGCTACACAGTGCCACAGCCATACAGTGTCATTGCCACACAGTGTCATGGCCACACAGTGCCACGGCCGCACAGTGCCACGGCCACACAGTGCCACGGCTACACAGTGACACAGCCATACAGTGTCATTGCCACACAGTGTCATGGCCACACAGTGCCACGGCCACACAGTGCCACGGCCACACAGTGCCACGGCCACACAGTGCCACGGCTACACAGTGTCACAGCCATACAGTGTCATTGCCACACAGTGCCACGGCCACACAGTGCCACGGCCACACAGTGTCACAGCCATACAGCGTCATTGTCACACAGTGTCATGGCCACACAGTGCCACGGCCAAAACAGCCTCATGACCACTACATTAGTGAGGCATAAGTCTGGACACGCAGGGAACGCCATAACATTAGCAGTCAACAGTGATGCACGCTCTCCCCACTCCACAGCGACAAGCCCAAGGAAGTTACGCCAGACGAACGTTAGTCTGCCTTCTGCTTAAGGTGGCGGTCTTACAAGGTACTAGCATGAGTACCCTGACAGATATTGTACACCACAGAGGTTCAGGGATACCGTCCTGGCACCAGTACCTCCCCTGCTGACGGACGCTGACTGCTCCTCTCCTAACCAGCCTTCAACTATGGGGTACCGGTAATACTGTGTCAACACTCATAAATATATTTCCATCTGTGACACGGAAATATTTGAGCAGTTAGAAATAATATATCATTGTGACACGAAAATATTACTGCCGCGCTAATTAGAGTCATTTATCAAAATCAACAGAGAGAGAAAACGGAAATATAATATATATATCAATCTTTATTAATAGCTGGGGTCCTTAGCTGCCAACGCGTGGGGGAACTGAACCTGACCGAGGACTTGTGTTAGCACTGTTATATTTAATATGATAATGTAAACACTATTTAATTACATTTGAAAATTCTAAAACCACGTAATGCTTAAATGAGGATAATTATGGAACTAATAAACACTCACACACACAATAATTATAGGCTATTAGACTATCAATGACGATACATAATTATCTCATTCAATAATATTAATAATAAAAACAGAACGTAAAATAATGAAACAACATATAAATAAATGTTCATAAAAAGATCCACCAGTACAAATAATATGATAAATGAAGGAATAGAAGAGGAAGAGAAGAAAAGGAAGAGGAAAGGAGGAGAAAAGAAAGCGAAGAGGAAAAGAGAAAGAGAAAAGAAGAGAAGAGAAGAGGAAGAGAAGACGAAAAGATGAGGAGAAGAGGACTTACAGGAAATGAGAATTTTCACCCCACATCAGTTTCATTAAAAAGTTTACAAGGTCCAGTTCCCTTGTGGCCCAGAACACATTATATACTTTTTCTAAAACAGTCATATATCGACTCACTTGCCAATATTTCCAGTAAGTATCTATCAGTACACCTGTCTATTACTCTATCTACCTGTCTTTCATATCTGAGAGCCAATTTAGTTATCTTTCTCTTCATCTAACTATTCAATTTTTCATTATTTCTTTATATATTTCCGTATTATGCCGTTTACCTTTTTTGCCATCTACCTGTTTGTATTTCCGCTTATGCCTCTTTCTGTCTATCATCTATGAATCAAACACTTTACCCGTCACTTCATCTATACTATAATTTACTGTCTATTTCATTTCCCTCGTTTAACCATTAAATGGGTGAATATCTGTCTGCCACCTTGTCTATATAGCTGTTTACATATTTGCCTGACATTTTCCTCCATACGATATAATCTGGACGTCGTTGGCCCCCTGCTTAGAATAATCGTATTATACCTATAATCAAGTACTCCGAATGTGCTAAGTTTCAAGACAATTTGTCAAATTCTTCAAGACTTATCGCGTGTACAGTCTAAAAAAACAACTCTTCCCAAGTTTTGACGAGTATATCGCGGAAAAGTTGAGCCATCCGACGCACGCATCTGTGTAGTACCTCGTAAACAGTCGGCAGACCTGTGGAACCTTGGAGGGTAAGCCAGTTATACCACTGATGCGTGTAATTACTTACTTTCTACACCTTAGTTGATATGAGTCCTATTGGATTTTCCTTAGTTAAGAAAACTGAGTAATTCATTAAGTCTTACTACAAGTTATAAATACTTGTTCTTTTAATGGCTTTGGTTGAGATGATTTGCCTACTACAGAAACTTCTCTAAATCACTCCGGCCCCCTGGACAACAGTCAATAATATCCATAATTCAGTGGCTTTAGTGATACGAAGAAGTTTCTGTTGTAGGCAAATCATCTCAATCAACGCCATTAAAAGAACAGGTATTTATAACTTATTGTGAGACTTAATGAATCACTCAGTTTCCTTAACTAAGGAAAACCCAGTAGGACTCATATCAACTAATGTGTAGAGAAATTTAAGGTCGAGTTTTATATAACATTATATTAACATAAAGTCACATGGGAGAAAACAAATAAAAGAAAATGAACACTGTTACAACAACATATAATTCCGTACACCAAAACATTAACAAAAGACACATGACAAGATGATGGTGACCCAAGGAATAACCACACTTACGACGGCGGCACACTGGGCACTTTCCTTCCAACATGTTGGCCGTTTTTGCTGGCCGCTGTCCTGACGGCCCAGCAAACAGCAGGATTTCGCCTGTTGCGAGAAATGGACAACGGTTTGACGGTAAGCTTTGCTGGCCAGATTAGTGCCTAATGAGCATCATTTTAGGTGTTGAATATTTAAGTAAAAATTTAAATAAATCATGAAACAATAATAATTTAAAATATAACATAAACGGTGACGTGTTTTTAATTATTCGTCGCTTTAAAACTTCTTTGTTATTATGAAATCATTATTCAAGGTCTTCTTTGACCAGCCAGGCGCCGCCAGTTGACAAACTTCGCGATGGCTTCTCCAGCACCCAAACGTAGCCTTTCTTCTTCTTCTTGGAAGGTTATTTGGAGTTGTGAAGCACAGCGCAAATTAATAGAGCTCTAGGGACTACCCTATTCTGTGGGACCACAGACATGATCACTACAGCAAAAACCTCCTGAAGAAAGGCAAGGGGAAGGACATCGCCCTAGAATTGCAAAAGGAATTCCCAGTGTGACGCAAACGTCTCTTTTCTTCTGCTGGCCGGACCGTGTTGGCCCAGCACGGTGGGAGGAAAAGTGTCCAGTGTGCCGCCACTTTTAGCTGCCAAGACCGGCTGAACCTGAGACGGAGGAGGTCTCTGTGCAAGACCAGGACAACGACTGACTCGTGACTAGAGTCAGTGTCCGGTGATTTTGAGGGAGACGTAGGGTGTAGTGCATAAACCTGCCACCAGGGATATTTATCGCCTGAGGGCAGACTGAACTAATTGGCGTCGCTCGTGAATTAGTGTGTGCGTGGTCGTTACTAATTGTCAGCCGGCTCAAGACCACTAAGGGTGGATATATAAAAGAAATATACAATATGTCAATATATATATATATATATATATATAATTGATAAAATCCAAGGGGAAAAGGGGAAAAATGGATAACCTTAGTTTTGTCTTTATTCAAGACATCTTCAGAGCAACTGAATTTCATTGGCATTGAAGTTATGAGGTAGAGATTATTAGGGATTGAAAAAAGTGATGAAACTGAAATACAGTGGAAGCAAAGAATCTGGACTGAACCAGATCGCCATCTTTCTTATTGGTGTTTTGTCTTTGTTCTGCTCCCTGGGGTCAAGACCTTTGTATTAATAGGCTTATTTATATAATTTTATATTTTTATTTTATTTTATACCGGTGGAAGCAGTGAGCCTGCCCAGGCCAGGCGTGTAGCTGGGAGGAGCTACTTGAGCATATATTTTTTATCGGGTGAAGTTGTGTTAGTGTGTTGGGTATACCGTATGGAGAGGCTCACAGGTTCTTAGGAGCCAGTAGGTCACTCTCATCTTTATTCTCTCTATTAATGTTTTATATGTATTATTGGGGCAGGAGATGGTCAATTCATTTCTTTTCCTGGCTGATTTAAAAACCAACTGTGTTCTTGGAATTCCTTCGTTGTCTATATTATTTATCCAGTTTTGATATGTTTCTGTGTTAAGTTCAGTCACTTTTTTTTCCAAAGATGAGTTTTGTTGTGTATATTCACATTGATTGCCAAGAGGTTTGCTCTTCAGAAGCTGTTCATTATTGATGTGTCTGTATATTTTATGTTATATATAAAATCTTGAGGGTTAAGGCTTTCTTGTACTATTGAAAACCCTTTAATGCTTGTTTTACTAAGAGTGTTCAATGGGCGGTGGGTAGTCCATAATCGATTTGACAAGGCCAGAAATCTTTTTTGTTATTTTATGCTAAAGTTCTAAATCAGTTTTATTTTTGGATAATTCTTGTTCGCTCGTCGTTCTTTATCTGTTGGTGAATGCTAGTATATCCCTCTTTTGTTTAGTTTTAGTCCAAGCATTCTGCCTCATTGTCGTATGGGTATATAGTCTTCTATTTGACGGTTACTGAATTCGTTTTGATCTTGGCTGTTGGTATTATCTTGAATTTGTTCTTATTTGTCCCATTTTCCATTTTTCTCAGTCATTTATATTTTTATCGCTGTTGCTGTGTATGTGCCATAAATTGCTGATTTTTTCAAAAGTGACATTGTTTGAGTGATATATTTAATCAGCAAACATTACATATTTTAAAGGGGTAGGTTAAAAGTTTTAGGTATATATGGTAGAAGTATAAAGGAAAGTGCCCCTTCCTTTGAGGTACTCCACTCTCAGATTAAAATGAATTCAGTTAAGTTGTTTTAATTTGAATTTGTGCTTCCTATCATCTAAAAATAGCTCATAAATATTCTGAAGGTGCTCGTTAAGTCCAAATTTCAATATTTTATATTTTAAGCCTCAAATGCCAAACTTTATCAAAAGCTCTTAGAGACGTCCTTAAAATTATATTGACTCAAGTCTCTTGCTCTTTCTATTGTAATTATTTCCATATATTGTGCTATTGCAGTTAGGGTATTTCTACGGGGCATAAATCCATGTTGTCTATTGTTAGTTTTCCTTGTTGTGTTAAAGAGATTATAAGTCTTGAATTAAAAAATAAACTGTAGTAGTTTCGGTATTTAATAAAGATTTACCTGTAGTTTAATATTTCTTATTGTCCTTACCCTCCTTGGGAATAAATATCATTTAGCATATTTTAGTTTGTCTGGAAAGTAACTGTTATTAAGCATGCGTTATAGATGTCAATAATGTTTTGCCAGATATTTTCATAGGTAGATTTATGATCATATTTGCGCAATACCTGTGAGACCGGGGGCCTTTTTCCTTAAACTCTCTGTGACACAGTGCATCATTTCTCCCATGGTTATTATTTCTGATTATTAGGTAATAGTTATAGTCTATATATTGCTTTGGGGGTGATTCTCATGTATTTTGTCTTCTCCCATTTCTTCTTCTATCCTTTCGTGTTCACTATCAAAATCTTCATTTTCCTCATCTGATATTTCAAAAATTTTTATTCATTCCCTTTGAATGCTGACTTCAATTATTTTCCTGCACAGTTTATTCCATTAGTCTTTATTGTATGGTGTTTTTTGCTTGTTGTGCCCCATCATCTTGCTTCTATGGAAGTCCAAAATGTCTTTGTGTTCTTTTAGTCTTGTTTGCTGCCATTATAATATCATCATTCCCCATTTTTGTTGTTTGCTTCCTTACATGCGTCTCTTAATTTTATCTGTAGTGCTATCTGTGTCGTATATAGCCATCTGTTACTGCTGTGTCTTTCCACATACCAGTTTATTGTAATAGGTCTGATTGAATTTTAACTCTTCTGTAGTCTGTTGTTGGGCAATGCCCTAAAGTGTGAAGTAGAGTGTACAAGTTATAGATAAGCGTATTAGTTGAGTAGTCTGTCCATTTCTGAACAAGTGTCTTCTGTTGTTTTCCCTTTGTAGGTTAATCGAGTGGTGATTACCTAAGTCTTCTTTGTAGCTGTCCCAGTCTGTTTTTGCTTATTTTCAGTCTCTTTTTTTTTAGCCCTATTAAAACAACGATCAACAAACAATGAAGGGTACCCAAGTTGTTGTGCAATGGACTGAATGTGTTGCAGTTCTTCATCAATAAATTCAGGGTTACAAATATGCAAACATCTCAAAAACAGCAGAAAAAACTGACATTTCTTGATATGCTTATCATGAGAAATGGTCATAACTATAAATTTAAGGTGTCCAGAAAGCCTACACAGGTAAACAGTTCCATGCATTTTTTATCGAGTCACTATACATCTACCAAAATGTCAGTTTTTCTGCTATGTTTTCGAGATTTTGCATATTTGTGACCCTGAATTTATTGATGAAGAATTGCAGCACATTCAGTCTATTGCTCAAAAACTTGGGTATCCTTCATTGTTTGTTGATCGTTGTTTTAATAGGGCTAAATAATCCTTTCATCCTACTCAAACTAGGCAAGTTCCTACATTTAAGAATATTTTTACTCTACGTTATTGCAATGAATTTGTCCCGTTAGTTCAGTCCCTTAAATTATTAAACATTAATGTTGTTTTTAGGTGTGACTCAACTATTACTAATATATTAATTAAGAATAGCCCAACCTTGAGTGTAAATGGAAGTGTTTACTGTATTCCATGTAGCAATTGTAATGGAAATTATGACGGACAGACTGGGAAAGCATTACAACTCAGAATTAAACAGCACAAGTACAATATTAGAAAAGCACCTGAAAACAGTTTAGAAGTGTATAAATGATCATTTGTCACAGAAAGACTTCTGGTTGAAACAAGTTTGATTAGAGAATTGAATTCTATAAACCTTAGAGATGGTCAGTACAAAACTGATAATATGTTACGCAAATTTATTTGTCAGTGACCCAAGGTTAAAAATGCTTTGAAAGCCTTGGAGTTATATGTAGGATATATGATTAGTGGGTCTCATATTTTTTACCTGACTTAACATGACTTGTTACGTCGCCCTTTCTCCTCTTATGTTTGCGGTGGTGTTGGTGTGTGGATTAGTGGATGTCATGTTTTTTGAAGTGACCTCATGTTTTGTAAGGTCACCCTGTGTACATAAGCCTCTCTCACTCCTTGTAATTCAGTTGCCTCTGAAGATGTCTTGAATAAAGACGAAAGCTAAGGTTCTTCATTGTTTCCCTTTTCCCTGTGTGATTTTATCAAGATATATATATATATATATATATATATATATATATATATATATATATATATATATATATATATATATATATATATATATATATATATATATTCCAATTTGATTGTTTTCGTATTCTTTAAGTCATTTATTTGTTGACATTTAGGTTAAAATAAGTAAATATTGTGACATTAATTTTGAAAAACCCAAACGTGACTTTGTAACATATAATTAAGTCGAGATGATAGTATAAATACGAACGTGCTGGTCAGCCTCCAAGAGCAGTTGTCCGGGGGTCATCTAGCACTCGGGTCAAGGTTGACCAACACAACAAAATATATACCGGTATATATTTACTATAGGTGTTTATATAAGTCTCATAGATATATACTGCAGTAACAATATAATATAAACGTCAAAGAATATCGAAATATATGTATTTATATTCAGGGTTTATTTAGTTATTTGTTACTTGTACTTATTACTATGATATTTGTCTTCCTCTCCTCTGTATACTCGTAGTTTAAGCCTTTACTGTTGCTTTGAGTAACTTTAGGTTTAATTGTTTTTCTCCGAAACTTATGTTGACATTTACATATTTTAGCATATATTATAATACAGTATATATATTCCACAATTACAATAGTAAGTCCACTATCATTCGTTGAACAGCTCGAGGCCTTGTATCTAGTCAGGTGTACCACCAGATGTAGTCACGGTTACGCTTTCAGTATAGTCCGCCTGGCTTCAATATTCATTGGCCTAAACTGGGAAGATACTTGTTTCATCGAATGTACACGAATGTGATCGGACTGGTTTACTCATAGTACTGCCCCGGCCCTTAGCGTAACGCAAGCCTCCCAGAGAAATTCAGTCCAAGAGAAAAGGAGAAAAAAGGTTACGGGTTCTGTTTTGCGCGGGCTATTAATAATAATACATCTCAGGGTGGCCAGACGGTCCAACACACACCTGATCACCGCCACCAGTGTATGTGTGTGTGTGTGTGTGCGTGTGTGTGTGTGCGTGTGTGTGTGTGTGTGTGTGTGTGTGTACTGGTGTAAATCATGATCGGTGAAGAAATATAGATTCAGAATTGTCGATTTTGTTTAAAAGTTCTGGATATGAAAATCAAATTTGGGAGTCTTTGTGTTTTATTCCTACAGATTTATACTGAAATGAGTTTGGAAGAATTGAATTGTGCAACACACACACACACACACGCACACACTTTGTCGACTCATATGATACAGTAAATGTATTGTCCTGTGGAAGGTAGATAAAGTGCGAACGTTGGATAATTCACTTAGCATTTTGACTCAATCATTCTCTTATGGAATATATATATATATATATATATATATATATATATATATATATATATATATATATATATATATATATATATATATATATATATATATATGTGTGTGTGTGTGTGTGTGTGTGTGTGTATTGAGCAGTGGTCCTCCCCACCCTGCTATACGGCAGCAAGACATGGTTTACATACAGGAGGCACCTCAAGGCACTTTAAAACTTTCACCAACGTAGTCTACGTTCCATCCTCCGAGTTCGCTGGGAAGACAAGAGAACAAATGCCAGTATTCTTGCTGACACCAACTGTAGGAGCATCGAAGCTACCATTATCCATGAGCAACTACGCTGGACTGGCCATGTAGACTGCCAAAGCAGCTACTTTACAGTCATTTAACGAATAGTAAACGTAACACTGGCGGGCAATTGATAAGGTATAAGGATAGTCTAAAGACAAATCTGAAAAAAAGCGCCTAATCGACACCTTCACCGGGGAGACGATTACTCCACACCGTAACGCTTGGAGGATCACCACACGAGGTGTCAATACTTTCGAGTTAGTCCGACTGCATACAGAGGCAGACAAGCGCCAACGTCGGAAAAACGCTGCTGCCGGCCCTCCCGCACTTTTATTAGTCCTCCACATGTGCAACATCTATGGACGGCCCTACCAGTCCCGTATCGGCCTCTCTAGTCACCTCATAGCTTACCAACGAAGGTGACATCCTTAATAACTCATATTATTTTATCCTAGCTTGATGATCGTCATACTCGATTCCGAGTTTATACAGTAAAGTCGTAGTAGTAGTATGAGTCACACCTTACTCTCCTAGGAAGCTTTCATCTAAAGGGGGGGGATCTACAAGACAAGTCCTCCTGCCTATGACTATTAATAAACATCTCCTTTGCTCTCTCCTCCCCCTTTCTCTCTTTCCTTCTCATGATGCACACTGTCTCCTCCTCAGCTCATCTACTCCTGTGCTTCTATACACCTCCTGCCATCCTTCTCACTTCTGAAAATATCACCTCAGAAAACCTGTTTCATTCATTCCACAACTCTGTAGTTCATTTCTCCTGTCCTCACCACCAATTCAAACACACCCATGTTTCCTTTCATTTTAACCCTGTATACCCCAGATGTACTGTACAAGGTAGCTCTCAGGTAACTCATTTTTGCTTGAATTATAGACCATTCTCCTTTATTTCAATTTTTTTATTTTTTCACTGTCACAAGTTAAAATATTTAGTATTATGCTTCTGCCAGTTCCTTCGGGTTTACATTTCTTCCTTCATTGATACTTCAAAACTCCTCAGTCACCTTCCTCCCATCAATTATTCTCCCCTAATTACACCCTTTATCGTACTATTCTTTTATATAGAACCATTATTAAATAAATAATTCTTTTTAACCTACACTTTCCTTTATCGTCATAATGCATTTTAATTCGATCGTTTTTTTTATTATATTATTGTTTACCAAAAACCACTGCTGGTAGATGAGATTCTTGCCCTTCAACTACCATTTATCATGTTACGCTTCCCAGTATTTACCTTTATTTTCTTCTTTCACATAAACTGTTAAAGTCATTTATCGCATGTAGTATTTCTTGTTCACTCACCACCAAAAACACTTCATAAAATACGCACACAGACAAGTAAGTTACCAGCAGCCACGTCATAGTTACAGATTTAACCCAGGTTCAGTCACACTTGTCCTTCCTTTCCTTCACTACGCCATCTATAAATATGTTTTAACAACCGACGGGAGCCCACACATCCCTGCCCCAATCTATTTCCCAACTCAAAGCTTCCAAATATTCTCCGTTTATACCTACATATACTATACCTCACTTCTCTCATAAGATGCTTTACATGCTCCTTAAGTGTTCAATGCCTCCCACATTGCATCTTGGTTCATCATTTCAAGCATTTTCTCCAGATACATAAATGTTGCATACTATAATTTCCTATTTTCTACAATATATATTTTTATTCATGTTAAATCCTCCTTTCCCCTGCTCTTCACCTATCGTACATTTTGTTATTTTTCCTCACACGGTCACCACTCTACTTGATGCTCTTCTAGGTAAACTCGGTAGACTGTTTCCTCTATAGTTTTTATGTTCTTTCATTGTTTCCCGCTCCTTCTGACATTCTCTAAGAAATAGAATTATTATTCTCTCATCTTCATGTTCGTACATTCCCGGCCTAGCACCACCCACGACCTAACAGTAATGTAAAGAATATATAATCTCCTTCCTAAATAATTCCTCCTGTATTTAGAATTTTCAATTGCCTTCTTCAATTTCACAAACTTGTCCCTCTACCATTATTATATATTATACTCCTATCCCCTCCCCTCCCGTTAACTAAATTGCAAAGTTTTCATGTATTCTTGTTTACATATATGTTTACAAATCACAATTAAAAAATTCCCCCGAGATTTTCACAAACAATCACTCTCTGGGTCGTTATGCTGGGGCGGTGGATTAAGTAATTTAATGTTCTGATGTCTCCGATGGTTTCAAATAGTCTGGAGTCCAACTCATCCAGGAACTATGGACAACAGGAGGCATGAATAATCGTAGTTATTTCTACATTATAATTACAGAATTATATCTCTTACAATATTCGATTTTTAATGGACTAATGTAACTACTAACCTTGTTACGTGTTTAAAGACCTTACTTGTTGAAGCGCAGTAATAATATTATTAAGTCAATATTATATATTTTGATTTGATTATCACAACTATGGGATGTGATTTCCCCAAATTCAGTGCATCAGAATCGTTCCTCTCACATACCTTCACCTAACTCTTCCAAGCTTAAGATTCCTTCTAACACACTGAACTGTGCACCTCTCAGAGTTTTGCAATCCCAATCACTCTCCGCAAAGACACTACACCTGTGGCCCATTAGGCTTCTGAGTACGGCCCACGTGACATTACTGTACAGGAAGAGTTATCTAGTTTGAGGGATTTATACTGATATTTAAATGATCCTTTGATAATTTTGATTAATTTACTGTAGTTCCTTTATATAATTAAATTCAAACGTAGAGTGAGAGTATTATTTTGTTTTTTAATTTGGTGGTACTGCTTGATACGCTTCTGACTTCTCTCTAAACGCTCTTGACTGTGTGCTGGAACCAGTGGTCGTGGGAGGTTGTGCTTATACCTATGATATATTGCAAGGTGAGCACCCCCACCCTCCTTCACCATCATCTCTAGGTGCTAAGCATTAGGGAAGTGTTGTATTTAGTGACTGCTTCTTTTGTTTGTCTTCTTGCTTGTCCGGGGAATATCGCAGGCTGTTTTTAAGCTGAAAAGTTGAAATTTAGAGCAAGCGTTGTTTTTTAGACGAACTGCAGCCCCCGTTCCTCAGCTCATCTCCAGGTGTTTACTTTACACAGAGAGTTAAATCTCTTATAATTTTTAATTGCTGATGACTAATATAATTACTAAACTAGCACACGTGCTTAATTAAGATATGTTCCAACCTTCTGGTTACCGGAGGTTTCCCTAAGCTGAGTAAAGTTGTTAAGCAGTAGCCAGAATAAAAGGATAAAGGGTGGAGAAGGCAGTATAAGGGTTAAATACCTTAGCTATTAAAGAACAGAAGAACTTTACAATATCAACGCCCTGTATTACAGTATATGTATTTAGGCTTATGCGTGGGGTAATGATCAGTGTCCGTACCCGATGTCAATTTGAGGCCCACTGAGATGAGGGAGTCACACATACGGTTCACTGAGATGAAGGAGGGTCACTTCCCTTGGCTGCTCATCACTGCACAACACCCTCCTCGTAGAGACATGTTATCAGCGGCCACACCCTCACCCTCCAGTTCCAGCTCTGCTCCTGTCTGCCTCATCCTCACGATCGTTACCCCTCACCTGTTCCATCCATAAAAATGTTGAACAACCATGTGGACACGATACACACACTTGCCTCACTCTCCTCAAAGCTCTCTCTTAGTCTTCCACTTACTCCCACACGAGCCTTACTGCTCTTATAAGATGCCTTCACCGCACCAAGCAGCTTTAATCCTTTGCCATAAATCCTCATCACCTCCCACGGTGTCTCTTGGCCCACCTTCTCATATGCTTCCCCAGATTCATAAACTTTGCACATAGTTTCATATTTTTTTTTTGCAATGTATCTTTGCGAGCTTGTCCATCGTAAATATTTGATCTATATATTCCCTACCTTTTCTAAATCCTTCCCATTCCTCACGTATTTTTTATTCTTTGAATTTTTATCACACTTTTCATTATTACACTACGTCATACCTTCCCAAGTATCTACAATGAGATACACTACGTCATACCTTCCCAAGTATCTACAATGAGATACACTACGTCATACCTTCCCAAGTATCTACAATGAGATACACTACGTCATACCTTCCCAAGTATCTACAATGAGATTATTCTTCAATAGTTTTGCAGTTTTCCTTATTTCCTCTCCCTTTAATCTTGTTTCCCACCTGATATTCTCTTCCTCATCTAAAACTATACTTCATACAGCCCCAAAGTTTTGGGATATAACACACAGATGGGCGAGGAAGGTGGTTGTTGGAGGGAGAAGGATTAAGGAATGATGGGGTAATGGAGGCAGTGGGTGGGAGGGGTGCCTGGCGGTGGTGGTGACAGACGTTGGGGAGGGGAAGAATTCTGTCTGCCACCGTGTGTGTATTATCGTGTTTATATTGGGGAAGAGAAGAGACGTGTTTTTTGTACATTCTGTATTTGAATGTGTCTGTTGTTGACCTGTTAACTATGAGAGAAGGTAGATGGTTCAACTTTCTTAAACTTTTGAGAGGATTTTGTGTGCTCTGTATTTTCTTAGATTAGTTTTTTTTAAATCTGGGTATCATTGTAGGTTCCACAGTTCTCCCGTGTGGTCTTATAAGTCTTATTGCTAATGGTGTTTATGTGTGGTGGACAGTAATGGAGGCGTCTTGTGAGGAGCTCTAGTGTTCTGATAGCTTTTACTGCTGTGTTGTTCGTTTTACTTTACTGAGCAGAGTTACTGGTATTGTACATCGAGGTAAGTGTCTGTGTTGATTCGAGCTTATGTTTCTGGAGTGTGTGATATATATATATATATATATATATATATATATATATATATATATATATATATATATATATATATATATATATATATATATATATATATATATATATATATATATATATATATATATGAAATTTTACAAAATTTAGGAAGGTACTGTCCATTTTAAGGACACCGGGCGTGTTCGTGATAATGGGGTTAATGTGAACTTGGGGTAAGATAACGGCGTTGCAGGAAAACGTAAAACGATAAAGAAATTTAAAAAATATATTTCTTTATCTACAATGATGTTACGATTTCATGAGAGAAAATGCAATACCGTGTAGTGATTTTGATATTATAATACAAGAGAAACATATAATTGTAGCTATTCCTATTATCATAACCTGACAAAGACTGACTTCGTCTGTTTACACTCTGAATTCAGGGTGTCTGTAAATTCCCTAACTAAAGAGAAATGCATTAATTGGTGCTTGGGGTTCACAGCACTGTGGGGGAATACCGACGGCACTCCTGTTAGGATCTATGTTAACATTTCGACAATTATGATTTTGCTGTAAGAAATAAATATGTTTATCTACCTTGTTAATATTTCCAAAGTATTTCCATTTTAGACAGAGAATTTTCGAACTTTATATAAACAAAATGACAGAAGTGAAAACAAAGGACCTTTATAGTTATTATAGCACTGAACAATACTTGTGTTCCACCATCCCCTGCCATCACCAGGCGCCAGTGCTATTTAGAACCAACATTATTTATATATGTATAAGATAAACCTATGTATTAAGCTAATCTTAAAAGAAAACGTCCTCAATCATGCCTTTCATTCTAAAATTGTTTTATTTTCAGTATGTAATAAGAATTAACAAACTGTGGGCAGTACAAGTTACAGTACCCACTTGGAACTTTACGAGAGACAGCGAACTCACGCACCAACACCTTTATCTAGTTACTGTATGTATAAGGCTTTGTATATTTTTGTGCGATACTTATTTTTGCATAGATTTATTCTTTTTGCGAAAACTTTATCTTACTTTTATATAGGGGGGGGGGGTTATTGTAGATGATCATAATGGTTATTGTACAGACGCTCCAATAAGTATCTTTACGATTTTGTGAGACAATATGACACAACAGGCGAAGGATTTTGATAATGTTACCGAGACAACAGGACTTGTGTTCATTATGAGGTTCATCCGACCCTCCATATAGATACCTTTTGGAGCGAGTGCTACATGGATAGCGTCATTCCTTACCTAATCTAAATTTATTTTACTTAGTTTATTAATGGTATGATAGTAAGCTATATTTTTAGGAAACATGGTAAAGTTTATTGAGATCCCATTCAGTTATCACTGTTAGGCAAAAATGTTAGTTGGGTTTAAAGGCTTGATTGAACGACAATATCTGCTAACTGTGACACACACACACAAGACACACACACACACACACACACGCTTTTTTAAATTTAAATCTGTATAAATACTTTGGACTGGAAAACAAACGAATAGCCAACCACTCCAACAATAACTATTCTTATCAATACTAATAACGGCCTGCAGTACCCAACTGACCTGTCTTTCCTACAGTAACACAACACCAAATATCGCCCACACGTCCCTCTGTAAACAAAAGGGCAAACATGATAGAACGGAGGCAGTACTAAAAGAAATGTTTCTCAGAGTGTGAGTTACTCTCTAGCGACAGAGAAGGGAGACGATAGAGGAAGAATAAGAGTGGATGAGGAAACGATTCTTGATGTCAGGGAAAGACTTCAAGCTTGACTTATCAAGCAATTATAGACGGTGGTAGATGCGCCTCCTTGATTGGTCGTCCTCTGGTGCTGTTTGGGTTCGCCCCTCTGATGGGATTAGTGCGCGAAGATGCAATTTCGAGGAAGTTGGGGACATGTTTTTTTTTTCCATAATAAGCTGTCAGTCCAAGAAATGAGCCGACTTCCTTCCTCATCTTTGGGCTTTTGCTCTTGACTTTTTCAAATTTTCATATCTATTTTGACGTTTTTATATCCAGCCAGAAGCCCAGGATAATCCTTTTTTTTTTTTACCCAATAAAGAGATTTTGGTGATATTACTGTAGAGTCAGCCCGTCTGATCTTTATGACAAGAATAAGTATCTTGCATATTTATTTGTTTATCTTATCCTATATTTTGTTGAGATCGTGTATATATATATAAATATATTTTTTTTTCATGGAGTGGTTGGGTGTACAGTAGTTCCTGAGATGACAGTCAAACCACTTCTTGGGTTGATGGGGCCAGCGAGCAGCGAGGGTGATAGCGTGTGTCTGCCTTCAGCTCATATCTCTGCCTGATAAAGTATAGCTTGGTTACTTGTAGGAAATAGTTTCTGTAATTTACACTTATTTCGACCATACTATCACATCTACCGACTCGCAAAATGCTTTTAACGATTCAGTGACTCCTGTCTCCAGCCTCTTCACTTTCACTCTATTTTGTCTCTCTTGTTTAGTCGATACTTTTTATCTATGTGGGACACGTCTCGTAATTTCAGTATATATATATATATATATATATATATATATATATATATATATATATATATATATATATATATATATATATATATATATATATATCCTTTATTTTATTTGTATTAGTAAACTCGAGATGGAACTCAATTCCAACTTGGAGACTCTCGTTTTGTGAGGACTTTACTTACCATTATCTCTCTGTGCGTCTCCTCCGTTACTCCTATCTCTCTGGTCGAGTTTCGACACCACTCCCTCCTCCACCTCGCCATCACGCTCCCATCTTTATTACTTGCTCGCCGCCTCGCCCACATTAATCTGGCGAAGCAGGCGTCTCTTCCTTTTAACAACTCAATAAATTATTAATCCCAAATTCAACGTTATTATCTAAGTTCACTCAGTAAGCAACTCCACGTCGTTGTTTGTTAGTGAGTGTGAACCTTGTGAGCACCGCGGGAGGAAGAGATGACCTTGTTATCTGAAACTCGTCTCCACGACGATTCCTGGATCATTCAGATTTGACTTACTGATCACATAAGAGATCATTTGCATGTTAAGTCACGACACCAGCTGAGTGGGCTTACAGTTACCACGGAGATGGTGAGATAGGATAAGGATATCAACCCCTCTGTTACCTGGATAATTGTCAGCCAGCTGGAGGTAAAAAGTTACACTCCAGGTCTTCAAGCCTTATAATAATCAAGCACGGTCTTCTAAGTGGATATTCTAACCCATAATTCCTAGATTGCAAATCCATTATCACAATCAGTATTTCCGTTCACCTTCCATTAAACAAAGTAACTTTTACTTCCTTAATATAACTTCGATCATACCGTCTTTGAGCTTGGTGTAGACTAAGGCTGCCATTCTACACGTTTCCTTTAATTTATTCCTTAAGTTTGACTCTTAAGGATCGATATTCTCGGCTGCCAGTGTCTAACTCTCGATTCATAAATTTCAAAACTTTCATCGGCCCCTTCACTCCTCTCGCTGGCTGCTCGTAAGAAGCTTCACGGGGAAAACGGGGCAAGAATATCGGACTTTACGTAATGATCGGGAGGCAGGAAGAACTAAGCAGCAGATCGTCCCACAATTCTTGGAACTCTCACCACACCACCCCCCCCCTCCCCTCTCTCTTACTGTCACTCTGTTGATACTCTCATAATTGAATTTTACTTACTGCCATCACTCCTAGTATCAAATCATCAGTTGTATTATGCACACATTGCTTATCAAGATTTTTTCCCTGAAATTCAATCTTACAATTTTCTATGAACACTTTAGTAACTGCCAGGTGTGACACAACTGCATTTAGAAACATACAGTAGTAGCGTCCTTCACTGATCTACTGGTCCCTAACACAACCATGAGACAGAGTCATCCTTTGCTGCCTCACATTGCTTGTCCGTTTCAATGTTGACAGATTCTTGTTATGGTCCTCCCATGCGCCTTCTGATCTCCTAGGGACCTTTTCTCAACGTTGACGTATTAACACAGCGCTATTTGGTTATTTTCTTATAATTCAGTTCTTGTAGTTGTTTGATTACCAAATTTCTGACTAAAGTTTCTATTCTGGGTCAAACTTGATGTGTCTTTCAGTTTATATCTCTTTAATGTTTAATATGTGTTTGTTTTATCAGGGGACTAAAAACTCTCCACTTGACCTGATACAGTCAACAAGGACTCATCGTTGTTATTCATTGTCTTCCTTCCACTCTTGATATCAGTTAAGGGTTAGGAGTGGTCTTCTAACTTAAACTATATTCTCTTTACAAATTCTTTTTCGTACTCCATCGTTTATTTAGTCTCTTTCTCTCTCTCTCTCTCTTATGGCTTTGTCTCCTCCTTTCTTCATCCCACAGCTTTTGTTTTTCTTTTCTTTTCACCTTTGTTTTCCCCCTTTAAAAAGTCTCTTTCTACCCTCAACCCTATCCCCTAACCTCTCGCCACACACACACACACACACACACACTGAGTTTCGTCTAAGTCCACTTCTGAAAATTCATGACCAAAATTTACAACGCTATTAAATTGTCCTTCTAATATAGTAGTTCCCCAGTCGCCAGTGAAATACTGACGTCACCATTTTTTATAACCCCCTAAAAGACCTGCCAGACAGTCCGCCGTGTTTTCATTCCTTAAGATCATAGTTTGGGAATATCTTTTTAAAAAATCGTTTGTTATTTTATGCTTGAAGAACAAATAAGGATGAACAAATATAATATAAATAGACGTACAAATGTTTCATATAAGTTAGTATTGGCTTATCAAAGGCTCTTTTTTGTGTGTAATTCTTGTTGATGCTACAATTCCAGTTTTTGAGAAATCCTATTAAAATTCCTGTTGGATGTAGAAGAAACATATTATACTTTGTAGAGCGACTCAAACATCAGAAGGTCTAATTATGTTTACTTATATTATCAACATACAAAGTTATAGTCCTGTCCATAGCATTAGAACTCTTCAACAGTACTTTACAACTCCTCAAAACTGTCATACAAGTGACCCTTCGGCAACCCACAGCAGACTTTACGCCCTTAGTTTCCTTACATAAAAGTCAGGAAAGTCTGTTATAGAGGTTACGGTAGGTAGCGATAGTTTTGATACTAAACAAAAATAAAATTATCTTTAATAAATCTACAATTTATTCCCTGTCACTTTTGTTTATTGCGCTGAACTTTCGCTTTACTTATAGCTGGAATTTATCGTCAGTCATTTTTTTTTCACAAAGTTCCATCGTTGATTTTGTCTTTTCTGTTCTTTTAAAAAATAATGGAAAATACACATAGAAGCGGAAGATAACTGATTCAGAAATAGATGTGTAGATAATGTGTGTGTGTGTGTGTGTGTGTGGATACTGTCAAGGCTCTCCGCCGACGCTTGTTGTTGTGTTGCTGCAGTAGGATCCGCCCACTGCTAATTCAGTTCTTTTACACAAAATAACATATCCACTTTGCTTGCGTTTGATCTCTCACCCACTCCCTTCGTTGCATGTCTCTCAGTGCTGTACCTGACAACACACCTTTGTTTGTTCCTCAGGGTAGTCTGGAGTTTGTCTCATTTTTAGTTTAATCGTCATATTGCTCAGTCGTAGCCGTGTATACTTGTTACACACTTTTACTCTATACAAAGGCTCACGTTAATTTTGAACATGTCTTAGTTTATCAGTGGCATCCTGGTTGCAATGTGAATCTTAATTTATTTTAGAATATGATTCCAATCCTATTTATTGTTGCTTGTTGAGTTTCCTACAGCAGCGGGTATTTGTAGTCTTGACATCATGAGAGGTCTTCGCTAATATAATTTACAACAACGGTGTATTACGACGCAGGTTAATTTTGTTCCCAATAACTACACCTAAAAAAAATCGTCAACTTTATATGATGTAAATTTATATTGAAATTAATCACTAAATTACAGCTTAAAAATAAATAATCCATTGGAAAACTAGATTAATATCAGCCGCTAGCATGTAATCCTCCATGACAGCTGAATGTTACCTGACACTCATGTTATGTGACACTCATGTTATGTGACACTCCTGTTATGTGACACTCATGCTATGTGACACTCATGTTACCTGACACTCACGTTACTTGACACTCATGTTACCTGACATACATGTTACCTGACACACGTGTTACCTGACTCCCATATTACCTGACACATGTTATCTGACACACATGTTACCTGACACTCATGTTACCTGACACTCCAGGAGGTCACCAGAACGACCAACACACAGTGGCAGCTTGTGCGTGGTCTAGACTTATAAAACAAAGAATATGTATAAGGATTATTGACATTATTCGAGTCTATTGGTCCTTTAAACTGTAAAATATTTCTTATTTTAAAAACTTCAGAAGTTGTATATCTTTCTCCTTCACCGCTTGTAATTGGTGTCACCAGAAAGTCGTTCAAATGTCATCAGGCAAAACGTCTCATGTTGTTTGGTGGTAAATGTTTTCAATTGAGTTTTGAAAAAGTGGTTCGGTGTGTCATGATCTTTTAACGTGTCAGTGTGTCATTAATGTCAGGCGTCACTAGAAGGTTTTTTTCTTCTTCTGCAGTTAATAATGGCTGAGAATAATTACATACTCCAGTGTCTTGTGTGATATCATCCGCTTCTGGGGTGTCACAAGCAGCACGCGGGAATTTTATATTTTTCGGTAAAATTTTGAATATTACTTGAGTACTTCATGATTCTCTTATGCTGTATGAAAATGTATGTCCTTAATATTAAACTTGAAAGCTTCGAGAGTCACTTTTCCACTAGCATTGTTCTTAAATGAAGTTGTATCTGTTGACATCATGGTAAGAGTTATTAACCCTGCTGAAGCCACGTAGTAATAACAGGTGTAGCGGCTGGTGGTGGTGATGACCCTTCTGACCTCCCCACATAATAATGGTTGACATGTTGTTGCAGGGGATGAGAGCGAGGAGAGGGAGCCACAGATCACGTGGGGTCGAGCCAACAGCAACACGGCCTACTTCCACGACCAATCACCTACCAATGTGACGGCCATGGTGGGGCTGAAGGCCTCCCTCCCCTGCCGCGTCCTCAACCTGGACAAGAAGGATGTGAGTTGATGACGCTCCACTCCTTTACACACTCACTGTTACTCACTGTTCTCTATACTGTATACATCCATATAGGAATACACAGTACACCTATAAATTTATAGGGGTAGACATTCGAACACACACACACACACACACACACACACACACACACACACACACACATATATATATGTATACTCTGGATCCAATTAAAGAGAACCTTTAATTATTCCAGCAGCATCTCTTAATTATCTCGGAGTCCGTTAAATAGTACCTAATTACCACGGACCCCTAATTACCTAAGACCCAGTTAAAGAGAACCCTCTAATTACCCTAGACCCCTTAAAGGAAAACTTCCTAATTACCTCCTAATTATCCCCAACCCTGTTAAAGATAACCCCAATTACCTCAGACCCCGTTAAAGAGAGCATTTTAATTACCCCAGACCCCGTTAAAGAAAACCTCCAAATTACCTCCTAATTATCCCGGACCCGGTCCAAAACCCTTAGTTATATCGGACCCGTTAAGAGAACCACCTAATTATTCACGCGGAAAGGCGACTCAAACATCGTTGTACAAAAATGTTCTTCATATCTTTTATATTTTCCTATGAGAGATATTTTATATGAGTGAGATAAGTAATACAGAAGTACACACAGAACCCTTCTAATTTAGCTCCCAGGTGCCCGTACAGATGGCGGTATAGATAAATATTGCAACATCTCTATGATTTTGTGTAGGCAGCGATAAATTCAAGCTGTCTCTGTTAGTCTCACTTCTTATAGTGAGTCTCTTTCGTACATTGATGACGCCACAGTGTTGCTAGTGTACAAATATATATATATATATATATATATATATATATATATATATATATATATATATATATATATATATATATATATATATATATATATATATATATCAGTAACTTAAGGTAATATACGAATATGGAATTTTTCATTAAATACCTGTAGCTTATGATATAATTATTCGGAAGTTCCTCTTTAATTATAAGTAACTTCAGCAATTACTGTATAACAGAAGTCCTCATAAATTTCCTTAAGAGTTGAGTAACAGTTCAGGGTTTCTCATTTGAATCAGTTAAAAATGACTAGATAATTACATTCAACTTTAGCTATTATATAAAATGAAAAATGTCTTATGATATCGAGTTATAATTATTTACGTGTTACTTGAGGTAAGACTTGAGGTAATATTTGAGGTAATACTTGAGGTAATACTGAGGTTTATACTTGAGGTAATACTTAAGGCTTATGCTTGAGATAATACTTGAGTTTATACCTGAGGTAATACTTAGGTTATACTTGAGGTAATACTTGAGGTAATACTTGAGGATTATACTTGAGATAATACTTTAGGTTTATACTTGAGGTAATACTTGAGGTTTATACTTGAGGTAATACTTGAGGTAATACTTGAGGTTTATACTTGAGGTAATACTTGAGGTAATACTTGAGGTAAAATTTGAGGTTAGTATTTGAGGGCAATATTTGAGGTACTTGAGGTAATATTTGAGGGAATATTTGAGGTTAGTATTTGAGGGTAATATTTGAGGTACTTGAGGTAATATTTGAGGGTAATACTTGAGGTAATATTTGAGGGTAATACTTGAGGTAATATTTGAGGGTAATACTTGAGGTAATACTTGAGGGTAATACCTGAGGTTTATTGTTTCTTCCACCAGGTGTCGTGGATCAGACAGCGAGACCTTCACATACTAACTGTAGGGCTGTCTACCTACACCAGTGACGACCGCTTCAAGGTAGGGCGCTCCTCCTCCTCCTCCTCCTCCTCCTCATCATCATCATCATCATCATCATCATCATCATCATCCCTCCCACTCCTCTTCCTATCCACCATTCCGTTTCCTCATCAACACTTCTCTACTTTTACAACACAGCTCATCTTCTCCCCCGCCCCCCCCGTCTCTCTCTCTCTCTCTCTCTCTCTTCCCCCGTCTGTATGTATGTATGTTGAACAATCTCTCGAAAAATTTACGTTCTACTAGAGAATAATGTAAAGAATAATTTTAGTCTTGATATATGTGTGTGTGTGTGTGTGTGTGTATGTGTGTGTGTGTGTGTGTGTGTGTGTGTGTGTGTGTGTGTGTGTGTGTGTGTGTATGTGTGTGTGTGTGTGTGTGTGTGTGTGTGTGTGTGTGTGTGTGTGTGTGTGTGTGTGTGTGTGTGTGTGTGTGTGTGTGTGTGTGTGTGTGTGTGTGTATGTGTGTGTGTGTGTGTGTGTGTGTGTGTGTGTGTGTGTGTGTGTGTGTGTGTGTGTGTGTGTGTGTGTGTGTATGTGTGTGTGTGTGTGTGTGTGTGTGTGTGTGTGTGTGTGTTCTCGTCAGCTGTAGTGTGGCCTTCTCGTCTCTCTGCTACACCCAACTGTGTTTATGTTAATGAACGTCTTGGTGGGAACCTGACTTTTACTGCCTTGGACCCTGTCTCGTTCCCACTTAGATTACTTTCATCATCTCTTTAAGCCGCCTTAATTCGCTATTAAAACTGGGTCATCCTACTTCATGTCAGTTTCGTCTTCCTTTAGTGTCAAGTTTCATTCTTCCTTAATATCAAGTTCGTCCTCTCTTAATGCCAGTTTCACTCTGTCTTATGCCATACCAGTTTTACTCTACCTTATGCAAGTTTTGGTCTGACTTATGGCAGTTTCACTTTCCCTAAATGCCGGTTTCATCCAATCTAAAACACCAGTGTCGTACTTCCTCAGTGGTCATGTTTCAGTGTACCTTAATGCCAGTTTCATATTGCCGTATAAACGTGGGACATACACCCTGCAAGTTAGTTTCTTTTTGTCTTAAACTTAAGTTAATCCCTCTGAAAGCTAGTTCTTTTGTTCTTTAATGCTAGTTTTATGCTCCTATCACCAGATTTATTGTCCCTTATAGTTCCTTGAATCCTGGGTTTTTCTCTTACTGTCAGTTTCATCTTCCCTAAATGCCAGTTTTATCCACAAATAAGCCCGGTTTCATCTAATTTTAAAGTCAATTTCATCTGCTTTAAAATGTGTTTCATTCACATTCTAAACCAGTTTCATCATGCCTAAAGACAGTTAAATCCTTCTTTAAAACTGGTTTCTGTTTCCCTTAAAGCCAATTTTCTTTTCGTTTGTATTTGAAACCATCCTCCTAAAGCAGGTTTTATCCCCTTAAGGCCAGTATCATCGTCCCATAAAGCTATTTTGTATTTTTTCCTCGAGTGTCCGGCTGTACCCAACATTTTTTAGGTAATCGTATTCCGGTTGGTCTAATTTTTTTGTTGTTCTTGCTTTTTTTCCCGTTTTTCCCTGTTCCTTTACTTTATTTTAGTATTCCTTTTTATGCCATCTGCTACACATGTTAGTTATGATGTCTTGGTTATGTTTATGTGTGTTCATCTGCAACTGACTCCCTCCTGTTAGTGTTAGTTGGCCTCATGGGTAATAGAGCAATACTGGAGCCATTTGTCCTCCAGGTCTATATTGTATCTTAAGTGAGTCAGACGAGTTTACATATAAGTTTTCACGCTTCTATTTTGAGAGGAAGCTTAGCTTCCAAGGGTTAGAGAATTCGAGCCTTGGGTGGCTTAGTGTCGGATATATGTTGATGGTTATTATTCTTTCTGATACGTTGGTCGACTGAGGCGGTGTAGAGAGGACACTGGTACAGACAGACACGTTACCTCTGGGTTCTGATTCTTTTGAGGCGTGAGCCACGTCTTAGGATTTCTGGAGGTCCTCATGTTACAACATACAAAGGCAGGCCGTGAATACAAATTATACATTTAGGTGACAACATCACACGATACAACTGTGTTTATATATTCTATGGCCCGAGTTAGGATAATATTCATATATGTCTTACAAAATCTTTATACAAAAGATGGCTTCAGTATTTACAGGTAATGGAACCTTTTATCAGATTATTTGAGGCTGTGACGTAATTAAAGGAAAATAACAGACAAACAATGATGTGGGATGGAATAAAAATTAGTCCGTGTTACACAGTGCGTTTGAAATAGATATTTTAATGAGATTATAAAATGGTAGGATTATAATAGAGATAAGGGTTACGAGATCATTTTCTAAGTGGCAAAAACTGACACTTCTAAAATATGAGAAAAATATACTGTAGTTCTAGCTGATAGATTTGAAGACTGATCTAATTTCTTGAGGAATGGCATTGAAAGTTAAGAGTATATTGTGTATCAGAGCCTTGTGATACAAGAGTTTCTTATGTCAGGTGTAGTTGTATTTTAAACTTTACTGTAGTGCTGTCAAAATGACTTTGGCTGTAATGCATGTCTTCAAGTCTGGCTTTATTTTCGTATAGTATTTGCCTTATAGAAGAAATGTTCTACTTATCTAGTTTTATCATAAAATATATAAACATTTCAGTTTTCAAAACACTAAGTTTTCGTGAAATTCTGCAAAAATTGTTGCTGAACGTTCAAAATATTACCAGATTATCGTTTCCCGGGAAGTAGGCCGCTACCTCTGTGAGCTTACGCTCGCTCCACAGAATAAAAACAAGCCATCACCAAACTATGGCTAATTCTAGCGGAAGCGGTCCATTAAACCATGCCAAACTTTAGCTGTTCCTGCTAAAATCAGACATAGTTCAGTGATGGTCTGTCTTCATTCACCAAGGCTTGTTGTAGGCGTGCCTAGGCTGTAGGATGCATACCGATGGCCTGCGCCAGGTGGTACTATATAAATTCGAACTAAAAAAAATGTTTTATTTTTTATTTTTTTTTTGGGGGGGGGGGTTCTCATTAAAATCGTCATATTCACACAAAACTATATAAACAAATTAAACAATGAGAATTGTGTAAAAATCAAATAGACATCTGAGCTTCTTGTGTGTTAAGTTGTACTAAAAATATAAATGTTCATAATGTAAATAAATTGCATTGTCTAAATATAGACTGCGTGTGGGCTGAGTCTGGTATGTCTGCTATTGATATAAGGGTGTGCGTTCCGGGTTAGTACGAGGCAGGTCTTGGTAGCACCACCACGCAGCATGACGCAGTATATCAGCCGAGTCTACACAAGGGAATGATATATTGAACGACCTACTATTTCTATCACGTGGTTACGAACATGGTAGAGCAAGTCATATGTCTTCGCTCTCTTTGACTGGATATGGAGGGCGTGTTATTTCCAGTTAAGTTCCAGAGTTGTATATACACCGAGATATATATTACTTGAAGTCTGCTTGAATTCGTGATCTGTGAAGACAAATTTGATGCAAGAAAACAAAATATTTATGTTTTTGTAGAAAATTTCGTGATATCTAAAGCTAACTCGAGATTAGGAAGTAGTGGTAGTGAAGTAGACGATAATGCCGTTAGCTTTAAGTCGGAGTTTAAGTTCTTTACATGAAGATTTTCCCTTTTGTTTTATTCACAAAAGAGTCATCGAGTCTGGGCTAAGACAGTTGTCCCGCAATGGAATTGATTATTATTTATAAGTGATCTGATGTTCTGGTGTTTTGTCTGTCTGGCTGCGGCAGGAGATGTCTGCAGATAACCGCCTCTATACAGTAAGATTCTCGCACATTCTGCCAGATCCTTTCATATCTTACACATTTGTCTCTTACTTTATGCCGCAGCCTCGCCCAGCATCCCTGTACACCACACTCAGCACTCTGTAGAGTATCTCGTCATATTTATTCTCCCTCTCGTGAATATCTCTTAAGTCCTCCTCTCCATGCCAGTCACTTCCTGCACAATGCCAGATTTTTCCTTCAGTTCATCATTTCTGGCTCCGTTGACTCTCAAAACCCTAACTTCCATTTCCCGGTACACCCGGCCACCATCTGACTTCCGTACTGCTGCACACCCAGACGTGATGTGGTTCAAATACATTTTCAGCAATCATGTTTGTTGATAAACTGATTTGTCAACAAAGCCTCTAAGCTTTTAGAATGTCAACTGTACTCGATTGTCTCTTCATATTTATTTATATCTGTCATTCAGTTGATCTGCATTGCTAATATCGGAGTTCAGGCTGCACGTTGTTTCCCGTAAATTATATTCAGGCGTTTTCGAGTTAAGTTGAATTTTTTTCTTTATTTATGCCCCAAAAACTGCCACTCACATTAGCTGTGTTTGTGCTTCTACATTATTGTGTTTGTTTACCTCTTGACGGTGGTTCCTGTGTGAATATTCCACCACAGGGGCGCCACATTTATCGTGAAGGTCAGACTGCTCTTGATATTTATATTCTTGTCGTCTTTATGTATAAATTCAGTCCTCACTTTTTTCCTGTGTTTGTCGACTGTTTTTTTTTCACCTCGCCAAAGTGTTGTCGTCGCAGCTGGTGGCGAGGCAATGGCGGACGATGATCGATGTTATGAAGGATACCAGAAACAGGATTACGGAATCATTTTAATTTTTAAGCAGACGACATGAACCAACCAAACCTACCTTACAAACACTACCCTGGGACACTCAACACTTTGAGTACGATGACTTCATACCTTGAGTATTATGACTTAACACTTTGAGTACAGGCTTCATACCGTGAATACGATGACTTCATACCATGAGTTAAATGACTTAACTCTTTAGTACAATGAATTCACATACTGAGTACGATGACTTAATACGTTGAGTACAATGATTTCACACCTTGAGTACGTTGACAGGACTTTCAGCATGATGACTTAACATTTTCATTACAATGACTTCATACCTTCAGTAATGACTTAACACTTTTAGTACAATGATTCATACCTTGAGTACGATGACTTCATGCTTTGAGTACAGTGACTTTAGTACAATGATTCATACCTTGAGTACGATGACTTAAACACTTTGGAGTAAAATGACTTCATACCATGAGTATGATGACTTTATACTTTTAGCGCAATTACTTACACTTTGAGTACAATGACTTCACATCTTAAGTACGATGACTTAAAACTTTCAGTACGATAACCTAACTCATTGAGTATAGTGATGTAATGCTTTGAACAAGATGGCAACCCTTGAGTACAATAAATTAGTCTTGTGTGTATGATAGGAACCCCTTGAGTACGATGGCACTGTACTCAGTGGTTAAGTCATCGTACTTCAAGACGGAAAGTGAAGTCTGTCTGTTTCGTGTCATCTGTTCTTAGAGATGACATAAATATATTAAACAATGTATAATGTGTAGTGCTGATCGTGGACCCCCCTTCGTCCCTCCCTCCATCCCTCCTTCCTTCCCTGCCTCCCCCCATCACTCACTCACCACCTTTTTCTCCCTCCCTCACCACCACCTTCTCTCATTCACTCTCCCTCCTTCACTACTATATCCACCCCTATCTCAATCACCATCTTCTCCTTCTCTCACCACCATCTTTTCTCTCACTCACTACCTTTCTCGCCCACCTTCACCACCATCTTCTCCTTCTCTCACCACCATTTCCTCTTCACTCACCACCATCTCCTCCTCTTCACCACCATCTTGTCCCTCACTCACTACCTTTCTCGCCCACCTTCACCACCATCTTCTCCTTCTCTCACCACCATTTCCTCTTCACTCACCACCATCTTCTCCCTCACTCACCACCTTTTTGTCCCTCCTTCACCACTATCTTCTCCCTCCATCCCTCGCACTACCTCCTCCCTCGCCACTACCTGCAGCCTTCACTGGCCTTGTCTCCGCCACAGGTGTATCATCCAGAGGATAGCGACAAGTGGTACCTGGAGATCAGCTCAGTCACCTTCAGAGACGCCGGGGTGTACGAGTGTCAGGTCTCCACCAGTCCCAAGATCTCCTTGCCCGTCCTCCTGACTGTGGAAGGTAAGCTGGGGTGGTGTAGGAAGGGGGAGGAGGAGGCGAGGGAGAGAGGGGGATGGGTGGTGGAGAAGGAGGGAAAGGGGCAGGGGAGGAGGAGAGGGTAGGTAGTTACTTGTATCTGCACTCCTGACACTATAAAGTAAGTTTAGGTGGTATAGAACGGGGTGGGGAGGGGGGATTTGGTGGGGGCGGGAGTAGGGGAAGTGGAAGGGGGAAAGGGAGTTCCTCGGACCTGTACGCTTGATACTGGGTGGTTAGATCCTTTTCCTTTTTAAATAATATCGAGAGTAGATGTTACCTCAAGACGTTATGGTATCCTCAAGAGAGAATATAGGAGTGAAATCAGCTTATAATATTTTGGGTGAGACGAAGAACAAGGTGAGTCGTTTTAATGAATTTTATAGAAAACTTTTTCCACACAAACATAGTAAGGGAATATATTTAGTTGTGAAGAGTGTTATTGCAAATTTACCTCCACCTTAGCCGTCATCACATCTGTCATACTTCAAATAATTCAGGTAGAAAAAATATTATATCTCCAGGTAAGGGAGACATTTACGTTACGAACTTTTGAGAATCTGGTCTTGGTCCACGAAGAGCCGCTGTAATCCTTTGTAGTTGGCAAGAACCGCGCCAATCTCCCGGGACCCACTGGAACAAAGGTACTATTCTCGAACTGACCACGATAATGTTTCTTTGAACTGTTCACAACCAATAGCAGAATACTTGAGCTGGCTACTGCAGCTAGTCAAAACAAGAAGTTCGTCCTGGAAGTATTACTAGACGGTGATCGTCCGGGAAGAATTGCTGGACGGTGATCGCCCTGGAAGTATTAATCGACGGTGATCGCCCTGGAAGTATTATTAGACGGTGAACGCCCTGGAAGTATTACTAGACGGTGATCGCCCTCGAAGTATTACTAGACGGTGATCGTCTTGGAAGTATTACAAGTCGGTGATCGTCCTGGAAGTATTGCTGGACGGTGATCGCCCTGGAAGTATTACAAGACGGTGTTCGCCCTGGAAGTATTGCTGGACGGTGATCTTCCTGGAAGTATTGCTGGACGGTGATCGCCCTGGAAGAATTACTAGACGGTGATCGTACTGGAAGTATTACTGGACGGTGACCGTCCTGGCAGTGTTGCTGGACGGTGATCGCCCGTAAAGTATTACTAGACGGTGATCGTCCAGGAAGTATTGCTGGACGGTGATCGTCCTGGAAGTATTGCTGAACGGTGATCGCCCTGGAAGAATTACTAGACGGTGATCGTACTGGAAGTATTACTGGACGGTGACCGTCCTGGCAGTGTTGCTGGACGGTGATCGTCCTGGAAGTATTGCTGGACGGTGATCGCCCTTTAAGAATTACTAGACGGTGATCGTCCTGGAAGTATTGCTGGACGGTGATCGCACTGGAAGTATTGCTGGACGGTGATCGCATTGGAAGTATTACTAGACGGTGATCGTCCTGGAAATATTACTGGACGGTGATCGTCCTGAAGTATTACTAGACGGTGATCGTCCGGGAAGTTATTATAAGACGGTGATCGTCCTGGAAGTATTGCTGGACGGTGATCGCCCTGGAAGTATAACTAGATGGTGATCGTCTTGGAAGTATTACTGGACGGTGATCGTCCTGGAAGTATTGCTAGACGGTGATCGTCCTGGAAGTATTATAAGACGGTGATCGTCCTGTAAGTATTGCTGGACGGTGATCGCCCTGGAAGTACTACTAGATGGTGATCGTCTTGGAAGTATTGCCGGAGGGTGATCGCCCTGGAAGTATTACTGGACGGTGATCGTCCTGGAAGTATTGCTGGACGGTGATCGTCCTGGAAGTATTACTAGACGGTGATCGTCCTGGAAGTATTGCTGGACGGTGATCGCCCTGGAAGTATTACTAGACGGTGATCGTCCTGGAAGTATTACTAGACGGTGATCGTCCTGGAAGTATTGCTGGACGGTGATCGCCCTGGAAGTATTCCTAGACGGTGATCGCCCTGGAAGTATTACTAGACGGTGATCGTCCTGGAAGTATTACTGGACAGTGATCGTCCTGGAAGTATTACTAGACGGTGATCGTCCTGGAAGTATTGGACGGTGATCGCCCTGGAAGTATTACTGGACAGTGATCGTCCTGGAAGTATTGCTGGACGGTAATCGTCCTGGAAGTATTGCTGGACGGTGATCGCCCTGGAAGTATTACTAGACGGTGATCGTCCTGGAAGTATTAGAAGACGGTGATCGTCCTGGAAGTATTGCTGGACGGTGATCGCCCTGGAAGTATTACTGGACAGTGATCGTCCTGAAAGTATTGCTGGACGGTGATCGTCCTGGAAGTAATACTAGACGGTGATCGTCCTGGAAGTATTGAAGACGGTGATCGCCTAAAGTATTGCTGGACGGTGATCGCCTGGAAATATTACTGAACGGTGATCGTCCTGGAAGTATTACAAGACGGTGATCGTCCTGGAAATATTACTAAACGGTGATCGCCCTGGAAGTATTACAAGACGGTGTTCGCCCTGGAAGTATTGCTGGACGGTGACCGCCCTGGAAGTATTACAAGACGGTGTTCGCCCTGGAAGTATTGCTGGACGGTGATCGTCCTGGAAGTATTGCTGGACGGTGATCACCCTGGAAGAATTACTAGACGGTGATCGTACTGGAAGTATTATTGGACGGTGACCGTCCTGGCAGTGTTGCTGGACGGTGATCGCCCTGAAAGTATTGCTAGTCGGTGATCGTCCAGGAAGTATTGCTGGACGGTGATCACCCTGGAAGTATTACTAGACGGTGATCGTCCTGAAAGTATTACTGAACGGTGATCGTCCTGGAAGTATTTCTGGACGGTGATCGCCCTGGAAGTATTACTAGACAGCAATCATCCTGGAAGTACTACAAGACGGTGATCGTCCTGGAAGTATTGCTGGACGGTGATCGCCCTGGAAGTTTGCTGGACGGTGATCACCTGGAAGTATAACTAGACGTCCTGGGTATTGCTGGACGGTGATCGCCTGGAAGTATTACTAGACAGCAATCGTCTGGAACTGGTGATCGTCCTGGAGTATTGCTGGACGGTGATCGCCCTATTACTAGACGGTGATCGTCCGAGTATTACTGGACGGTGATCGACCTGGTAGTATTACTAGACAGTAATCGTCCTTATTACAAGACGGTGATCGTCCTGGAAGTATTGCTGGACGGTGATCGCCCTGGAAGTATTACTAGACGGTGATCGCCCTGGAGGTGTTGCTGGACGGTGATCGTCCTGGAGTATTGCTGGACGGTGATCGTCCTGAAAGTATTACTAGACGGTGATCGTCCTGAAGTATTGCTGGACGGTGATCGCCCTGGAAGTATTACTAGACGGTGATCGTCCTGGAAGTATTACTGAGCGGTGATCGTCCTGGAAGTATTGCTGGACGGTGACCGCCCTGAAAATATTGCTGGACGATGATCGTCCTGGAAGTATTACTAGACGGTGATCGTCCTGGAAGTATTACTGAACGGTGATCGTCCTGGAAGTATTAGAAGACGGTGATCGTCCTGAAAGTATTGCTGGACGATGATCGTCCTGGAAGTATTACTAGACGGTGATCGTCCTGGAAGTATTACTAGACGGTGATCGCCCTGGAAATATTACTAGACGGTGATCGTCCTGGAAGTATTACATGACGGTGATCGTCCTGGAAGTATTACTAGACGGTATCGTCCTGGAAGTATTACTGGACGGTGATCGTCCTGGAAGTAATACTAGACGTTGGTCGTCCTGGAAGCGTTTAGAGCTACCATTATTCACTACGCTAGAGATAAACAGAGTCGTGAGGAGGCACAAAGCCGAAAATATCTCCTTGAATGCCTCATGTTGTCTTTCTTAATGTAGGTTAAGTACAGTTTATCATTAGTCGTTACAACTATTTTGTTAAGTAATGTTCATTACATCCTTTTTTTCTTCCCATTAGCCTCCAAAATAGCATAAAGGATGAGCAGGAAGCCCTAGTACATATTAATTTAGCGGATTTCATCAAGGAAATGGTTGAACCTTCACGGTGAGGCGAGTCAATGCGATATCCCTCACAGGGTACGTCATGACAACGTATGAGATATCCTGATCAATTTCCAGGGAGCGCCATGGTCTTATTCACGCCGAGGTTCATTCTTCTTACCTTAAATATTTTTCCTACAACAGTCTCTTTTCGGTGTCGAGTTCAAAACCTCTTACTCAGAACTTCATAATTAAATTTTACACGTCCCTGGGCTACACCCAGTAACTTTTTCTTCATTAGCGGTCTAGCCATAAGGAGGCAAGAGGCAGGTGGTCTTTTGAGCACAACACTGTGCACATCATCTCTAAAGGCTTTAATTGTTACAATGATATATATATATATATACAGTATATATATATATATATATATATATATATATATATATATATATATATATATATATATATATATATATATATATATAAGTTCATTTGCATGTATTAGTTTCGGTGAAGCCTTCATCCATCTCGAAACACAGGTGGTAATAGTTGGATTCCATTGTGAATATTAACTTACACTGGAAGTTGCCTACACTGTCACCTCAGGTAGGTCAGGTTTCTTGCCGACCTCCAGCAGCAGCTTGACCTGACCACGCCAGGTCAATTGTTTTAACAGCCAGCTATATAAATAACACAGAAATTATAAAATTACAGATGTGTTATTTAAAATAGTTAAATGTGTTGATGAACTGGACTTATATACTGAAGTAAAGCAGGAATTATGGCTTAGCGGATAACTGGGAACAACTGGAGTATAATATACAGACTGAATAAATATATTACTGATACTACTGATACTACTAACTGAACTCTGGTGGTGTTGGGCATTAGAGGTGAAAGACAGGAAGAAACAGAACAGTGTTAGCAGTAATTGGTGTCTCATAAACATCCGATTCTAACAGCGAGAAAAGATAAAATATTTGGCAGGTTGATGCAGCTCGCTGGTATCTAACGACGGTATCTTGGCATAAAGCAGAAACAAAGAAATGTAAGAGCTAGTAAACACAGTGGAAATGTTCAATATATAAAACGGAGAAAATCAACAAACGGAAAACGAAGCAAAGGTGAAAGTGAGATGTAACATTGATAATGAATATGGAGACAAAATAAAGTGTGAAATGTATGGTAACAATTAAGAAACTATCCAAACTCACAGACAAAGGGAAAATTAACGGAAATCCTAGAAAAAAACGAAAAGATAAAAACACTGAAAATGTTAAGAAAAAAAATATAAAAGAAGAAATAGAATTCTACCATGATGGCTATGAACAACAAGAGGCACAACGGATGTAAGAAAAATATAATAATGTATAGGATTACCACAGAGACATTCCCCGACTCTCAACAGGGCTGAAATGTCCCCGACTGGCAAGAATGAACGAGACATTTTGTATAGCCAAGAGAGAAGTTTAGGTCAGGTGGTTTGTTGATGAGAGAGAGAGAGAGAGAGAGAGAGAGAGAGAGACGATTAATGAAGTTCCCCCAAGAGTAGAATTTAATTTACATATCAACAGTTGGATGTGATTAAAAATATCAATATTTTTATTACCACATCTAATATCTCTCTTTCAGGCCCTTCCCTCTCTCACATATTCCCTTGGGCATTCTTCAATTTTAACGACGTATCCAACTTTACCTTCATCTGTTTTGGGGATATTTCCACTTCATGAATAAGTTAGTCAGGACAGAGTTAAGAGGATAGATCATAGCCGATCCAAAATTTCTGCATATAAAATGAAGTAACTCGAGCTTGAGATATTAGTGTCTGTTAAAAAGTTCCAGAAGTTCAGTAAAGATTGACAATGAAACTGGCAGCTTCTTCTTGAGACAACTAATCCCTTTAATATATGGATATATATTTTTTATAACAAAGAACTTACAACAAAGCTTACAGGCTGGCTGCCATCAATATTCAATCTTATATCTCCTTGTTCATTGTCATTATAGTTGATATATGATAAATATAAGAATAAAATATCTTAACTAGAGCTTGAGAGATATGAGTCAGCCACGTACAGAAAAGAATTAATTGATTTACCTCTCTTCCGAGGATCAGTAAACAACTTTTCACAAGATTGTTTAGCTTTAAGGTAAAACTGGTGATCATGTTAGTTGGAGGACTACAGTTTCTCACAAGTCTTAGGGTGTTCCAGGAATTATTTTATTTTTCATAAATAATTTGCCTCATCCATGGCATTTTTACCATTCTATTCCAACAATATGATCGGTTTCTTGTTTCTGATAACGATATTACAGTATCAGGCCCAGTAATGGTCTTAGAAAATTAAAAGACATGGGTATTATTCTGGACAATAATATTTATTCTAAATTGTAGGTGTCTGACGCCAAACCTGGAGTCACTTACGAACTCCTGCTCTAGTTACTTCAGTTTACAAAAGAAACTGAAATTCTTGAATAGAACTTTAATGGCAAAATGTCTTTCCCAAATTTTCATAGAATCTCACTGTGGAAAACAACTCTCATAATTCATACTGTACTGTACTGTACTGTACTGCACCCTTAACAAACTCACGAACTTATTAAGTGAAATTTATCCCCAGTTTATTGTTAGATTATTTTTCAAACTCGGTGAAACTGTAGTGGTGTACACACATTAGAAAATGAAAGATGAACTTTATGTGTAGGGTATACGAACATAAGGGGACTATCGGTTAGAACGAGACAACTACTCTCCAAACCACTTTATTCAGCGATCAGACACCACAACCACGAGCACGACCACTCCTTGCACGACCACTCCTTGCTGGACTCATTCGTTAACCGTGGTCGCCGCCAAGACACAGAGCGGCGACCTCCAGATATAAACAGTCAGTTGAACTCCTGTGTGTTTCGAGTGGTGTGCCGCTGTACCCTTATGTTTAATCAAGTCTGGTTGTGTGTTCTTGTAATTTATTGTTGTGTGTTGTTATCGGAACTTCATTTGATCTCGAGAGTCAACTTCTCTCCGATCATGATTAGATTAAAGTCATTGTTTTAGATGTTCGTTTTAATCGGTTTTTGTTTGAATATTGATACATACTTGTGTTCGCAAATAGAGAATAAGTGTCCCATACTTGGTGTTATTAAATATAATAATAATAATAATAATAATAATTAACGGTTGTAAAGGCCTGGGACTTAGGGATAGAAATCCCTTACCATGCTAATCAGGATCTTAATAAAGGAAAGTCAAGAACCATGGTTTTCCGAGGAATAACAAACAACCGTTAGAGAGTGGCATCTCTTTACTATAAAAAATATAACCCAAAACTTTGACACCACTCAACAAACATCAAATAATTACGGGAGTCAAACAATTAAGGCAGTCAACAGTTAATGGAGTCAAATAATTAATGGAAGCAAACAATTAAAGGAATCAAACAAATAATGGGAGTCAGCAATTAATGGAATCAAACAATTATAGAATCAAACCATGAAGAAATATTTCCTAAGGCAGTGGCCCTGGGGGAAGGTTCTGGAACACGGTGATGCACACTGAGGGTAGGGAAGCGTCCATCCAACTCGGCACTCGAGCGACGTCTTGAAATGGCAGGAAAACACCGGGGCACAGACGGAATGAGATGAACTGACGGTAGTGGTATGCGGTAGTGGTAGATGACCAGAGAGTTGACAGTTGATAGGTGAAGGTCTGGGAACACAGCCCACGAGTCCAGGACCTATGATGAGATCACAGCCAGAATTTGACGGAGAGCAGGGTAGCTAGATACTGACGGTATGGCGGCTGGGTTGAATCTGCCGGTGACGCAGATAGTCACCCCAAGTGTCGTCTGCACCAGCAAACGAGCGAGTTAGCAGCGGTAACCAGCCGGAGGATCGTTTGCGCCCTTACAACGGTTTATTGGAAAAGCATAGCAGCCAGATGGCTGAAAATATACAGTTGCATAATTGGGGAAGGGGTTTCGATTTACAATTAATATACAAGTAACATAAGTGATACAAATAAGATATATAATAACTAGATGGGAAAAGCTCAAACTACAGGCCATTTCAACATAGTGACAGTGCAAGAAGTAGGATTTACTGGGAGTGAATACACTGGTTTATTACAAGTTATTGATAATTTTAACAATGGTTGGGACTGGTCAGTTCTTATAGCGATCAGGTCGTGCACTTATGGGCTGGATGCGGTTGTGGTGTCGAACAGCATTTCTCGGGCTAGGGATCTCAGGTGGTAGTAGGAGCCGGTGTCGAGGATGGTGCAGAAGCTTCTTACCAAATTTGCAGATGAGGTCGTGGTGATGGTCAGTGAAAGTCGAAAGGGTCAGTGTATTGAGCGCTTCTTGATATGTGGAGTGGGAAGGGGAGAGAATAATCTTGCATGCCCTCTTTTGCACTTTCTCTAGGCGTTTACGTTGTGTGGCATTTAGGGAGGAAGACCAGGTAGGGGAGGCATAGGTGAGCTTGGGAAGTATGAATGTTGAGTAAACACTAAGGAGCTCGGGTGCAGGAACTCCGAGGGACTTGAGTCTGGGGAGGAGGTGGAAACGGAAACTGGAGGATTTGACAACTTCACTGACATGTGGTTTCCAATTTAGTTTGTTGTCTATGGTGACGCCGAGGAGCTTAGTGGAATCTACAACCTGGAGTGTGTTGGGACCTAAAGTAATGGAAGGGGGTGGGACAATGTCGGACGAGAGGTTGATGTGCATAACCATGGTCTTGGTATGGTTGATGGTGATGTGGTTGTTGGTGGCCCAGTATTGGAGACTGTTCAATAAATCCTGAAGGGCGGTATAGTCGGGAGCAGAATTGTTGACGCTGATCCCAATGGTGGAGTCGTCGATATATTTCCAGCAAGCAGGGGTTTCTCTTAGGGCATCATTGATAAGCATAAGGAAGCAGAGTGGTCCCACCTTGGTGCCTTGGGGAACGCCACAGGTGAGTGACTGAAAGGTGGAGACAGCCCCTCGGAAGCGTGTGTGTGTGTGTGTGTGTGTGTGTGTGTGTGTGTGTGTGTGTGTGTGATAATAATAATAATAATAATTAACGGTTTATTGAAAATATACATTGGACAAAAATGACTTATTACATATAAAGACATGGGGTGGGTGGGTCGTTTAACAAAAGCTTTCATCACTGAAAGGAGAAAGAACATGAATTGAACATACAAATTATTATAGTTTACAATGGATGGCCCTGGCCCGGGCTGGTCATAGAGACATCGGGTGGTGTGGTGTTCACGTGGTGAAGTAACTCGTCCTCGAGTGTTGATATGAAGCACCTCACGTGGCCATGGGGACACCGGGTGGTGAGGTGTTCGCGTGGTGCAGTAACTCGTCCGTAGGTATTGACATGAAGGACCTCATGTGGTCATGAAGGCACCGAGTGGTGTGGTATTCACGTGATAAGAACGTAAGAACATAAGAATGGAGGAAACTGCAGCGGGCCTATTGGCCCATACTGGGCGGTCCCATTTACACCCAACCCCTATTGTTCATATAAGCATCTAACCTATGTTTGAAGCTATGCAACGTATTCGAGGTAATGATGATATTTGGTAACTTGTTCCACTCATCCACTACTCTATTTCCAAACCAATGGTTACCTATTTTGCTTCTAAATCTTAATTTGTCTAATTTAAAACCATTGTTAGGAGTTCGTTCCTGGTTGGATAGTTTGAGTACCTTTGTAATGTCTCCTTTGTTTAGCCCTGACTTCCATTTATACACCTCTATCATGTCGCTCCTCGCTCTATGTCTCTTGAGGGAGTGCAAATTAAGATGCTTCAACCTGTTTCTGTACTCAAGGTTCCTAATGCCCGGGATTAGTCTTGTCATTCTCCTCTGAATTCTTTCCAATGATTCTATATCCATTCTGTAATATGGTGACCAGAATTGAACTGCATAATCCAAGTGAGGTCTCACAAGCGCAAGATATAGTCTTAAGATGACCTCGCTAGTCTTGTAACTAACACTCCTTTGTATGAACCCAAGTACTTTATTAGCCTTGTTTCAGATTTTTCAATAACATCGTTGTTCATCTGGTATCTGGTTTTCCATGTTTACATCTCCTATACTGAGCACTTTACATTTGTCCACATTGAATTTCATCTTTCATTTTTCAGACCATTCGAAAAATTTGTTTAGATCTTCCTGTAGTTTTGCTGAGTCCTCATTAGATTTAATTACATGTCCTATTTTAGTGTCATCAGCAAATTTATTTATGTTGCTGTCTATGCCGATATCTATGTCGTTTATGTATATAATAAATAATAATGGTCCAAGTACTGAGCCTTGGGGAACTCCACTAGTGACGTTGCTCCAATGGGATTTAGTGCCGTTAATGCTCTCTCGCTGTTCCCTGTCCTGTAACCATGCCCTAATCCATTTTAGAATATAACCTTTAATGCCATGAGCCTCTACTTTTCTTATTAGTCTTTAGTGGGGACACTGTCGAAGGCTTTGCTAAAGTCGAGATATACCACATCATAATAGTGCCCCTCGTCCACTGATTCGAAAACTGATGAAAAGAATGTGAATAGATTAGTTAGACATGAACGCCTGCTTGAGAAGCCATGCTGGGAATCATTGATCAACTTGTGCTTCTCCAGGTGGTTTCGAATAGAGTTTGAAATGATTGCTTCCAGTAATTTGCCTTCAATTGATGTTAGACTGATTGGACGGTAGTTAGAGGATAGTGATCTATCTCCCTTCTTGAAAATCGGTATTACATTCGCTATCCTCCAGGATTCTGGTACTACACCTGTTTTTAAGGACATGTTAAACAACTTTGCTAAGGGCATACTAAGCTCTTCCTTACATTCCTTTAATACTCTGGCAAATATCTCATTGGGACCAGGTGACTTATTAGGCTTTAGTTTGTCTATTTGTTTACTAACATCGTTACTAGTCACTACTATCTCGCTTAATTTGTTTTCTTCACTATCTCTGTATAGAGTCGGTGCCTCAGGTATCATGTTTAAATTTTTGGTGGTGAAAACTGTTGAAAAATATTTATTCAGATTATTGCTCATTTCTCCGTCGTTATCAGTTAGCTCGCCGGTATCTGACTGTATTGGTCCAATATTTTCTCGTGTTTTAGTTTGATACATTTGATAGAATGCCTTGGGGTTTGACTTTGCCTCCCTTGCTATCCTCAGCTCATTATTCGTCTTTGCTTTTCTTATCTCGGTCTTAACCCTACCGGCCAATACCTTATAATAATCTTGGAGGTAAACTTCGCCACGATTTATCCTCTTACCTTTAGCCTTCCTTTGACCAATAATGTTCTTTAAATAATTATTTACCCATTTAGGGTCATTGTTGTTTGATCTGAGTTTTTGCATGGTATGTTCTGCCTTTGTGCATTAAGTAACTCATTATTTAAATTGTCGTGGAAATCGGCAACCTCAGATCTCGTTATCAGGTCAGTCTCAACCGTCAGGTCTCCGGATAGGGTGAGGTCGCCCACAGTGGGTACATTGTAGGTCACATCATGTGAGGTCATGTAGTTCACCCCCAAGCGTGATACACCTTCTCTCAACTGCCTCTTCAAACTATCAAAGTTTGCCCTCCTGAAATCTGGGACTTTTGTGGAGTTTTCCTTGTGGCTGCCCTGAAAATCTAACTGGAATCTAATTTCTTTGTGATCGTTGTTTGCAAATTCGTTCCCTACCTGGACATTACTAATGAGGTTTTCTCTGTTTGACAGAACTAAATCGAGTGTATTATTACCCCGGGTGGGTTGTGTTATATGTTGACTTAGGAAACAGTCATGGATTGTTTCAAGAATTTGCTGTGTATGGAAGCCCTGCGCATTTCATCCCAAATAAGTCGCTCATTAACTTTATCAAGATTGGGAGGTCTATATATTACTCCTGTGATTAATTTTTCCCTACCGTCGAATAATTCTATCCAAATTGTTTCTGTATTCCACTCAGTTTTTATTTCCTTATTTATTTTACGCTTCAGATTATCCCTTACATAGATTGCTACTCCGCCTCCTTTCCTCATCTGCCTATCGGTATGGAATAATTTGTAACCTGCAATTTGGTATTCGGCAAGTAACTCATGTGAGTCTAGGTTTATCCATGTTTCAGTGAATGCTATTATATCAATTTTTTCGGTACATACCAGGGCCCTAATATCATCCATTTTGTTTCTCATACTTCTACTGTTTGCGTAGCAGACTTTTAAGTTAGTCGTGTTCTGAGTCCTCTCTTTGTCGCGTTTAGGTTTTAACTCCCTGTCTAATTTAGTTTTGTCATCATTCCTAACACTATTTCCCTGTAACCATTCACTTTGTTTACCCGCTCCCACTGGGGTCTCCTCCACCCCCGTGCTCATATGTTCCCGTAGCAGTTTAAAGACTTCTATATCTTTTGAACTGCCTTCTCGAGAGACCCAGCCAGGGTTGCCACCCCATCCCTAGCACAAAGGTCCCTTCTGCCATAGAAGTTGTCCCAGTTGTCAATGAATGGGACTGATATTGACTTGCAATATCTGTCAAGACGGCCGTTGACACCAACTGCTGTTGACAACCATTCATTGCCATCTCTCCTTCTAGGCAGGACACCACATATGATAGGGATCCCTCCCTTTGTCCTAATGCGTTTTATAGCTGCCTTGAACTTATCAAGAAGCTCCTCACTCCTACACCGGCCAATATCATTGCCTCCTGCACTGAGGCAGATAATGGGTTTGTTCCCATTACCAGATAAGATATTGTCCATCCTCTCAACTATATTCCGCACCCCAGCTCCAAGCAAACACACCCTCATTCTATTTTTATTTTTACCACAAAAAGCTCTGTCCAAGTACCACAGCTGTGAGTCGCCAAAAATTAAAGTTTTCGTACCTTCCTTCGAACACTTCGCTGTTGTTGACGTATTCTTAGTGGGTTTTCTCACCACCGGTTTGGTCGTCCCTTTCCTCACAACCTTCCATTCGCCTGAGTTTTCGTCAGACACCGGTTTTCCCTGTCTTGTTTCTTCCTTCAACTCGCCATCTCTTCCTATAATTTCAAGATTTCTTCCTTGGCCCTCTCTAACTCGGCCCACAAAAGGGCACAGCCCTCTTCACAAGTCTCACCAGCCATTACTGACTATTATCCCCGGGAGCTAAGCCGCTGTGACCTTTCCTCTAGTGAGGTTAGAACACAACTGCAGTAACTCGTCTGTAGGTGTTGATATGAAGGACTTCACGTGGTCATGGGGACACCGTGTGGTGTGGGTTGGTGTCACTGTGCTTCACTCTGCTGGTTGGTGTTGTGTTATCTCGTAGTCAGGTGTGAAGCCGACCCTCTGTTGTTCCCATGGCGGACTGATTAACACCTCCTGGTCAAAAGATGGTGTCGCGATCCCACTACCCTTTATACTTGGGGAGTGAATCCTACCCAAAGTTATTAACAAATAAAGGAACAAATAGGGAACACGGCAATAATTATCCTCACCAAAAACCTACTCAACTAAATGTACTTGAAAAAGTAAGAACAGTTGAAATAAGTGAATCACAAAAGGGAAGATAATTAATTAATTCAATTTATGTTTTAAAGGGAGTAATGATTAGCAAACATGAATTTAAGGGAATAAGTAATTGTATAATAAAATAAGAGTGATGCCGGAAGGGCGAAAATATACTGTAAGGAGTTAGACCAAACAAATATTACTTAACATTACTATATTACACAAGACATACGAAATATATATATATACCACAATCACTACAAAATGATTATCCCTACCAAACAGGAGATTCCTTACCACCAGGATCCCTTCCTAGGCCTAACTAAACGTGTCACTAATACCTGATACCCATAGGGCATTGCAGAAGGCTGGATAAAGCACTAGACAAGGGTCAAGGCTAGAGAACGAATAGACACGTCTAACCTATGCCACGGATTTTCGCTACTGGGGTGGCGTGGGTACGCCGTGGAGGAGCGTCTCATATCACGTGATCCAGACATTTGCTAGATATTTTATATAATTTATTAATATTACTCTTGAGTTGACTTAACAGAGTAAGACAATGATGCATATAAATTACATACATAAATATACAATTAACCTAAGTAACTAAGAACAATAATAATATAATAAGTACAATTAACAAATTATTAGTAGCGACTCTTGTTTACTGTCCCGAACAGCAAACAAAAGCAGGTCAACTCCCTCGTCCCAATCCTTCCCAGTCTCCAGACAGAAGGTGCGCAACATGAGTTTTAGTGTCTGGTGAAATCTCTCTACCACCCCCTGTGACTGAGGGTGATAGGCCGAAGACCTCAACTGCCGGACTCCCAGGGTTTGCATTACCTGATTAAATAACCGGGAAGTAAAATTGGAACCCTGATCTGACTGCACCACTGTAGGAAGGCCTACTTGAGTGAAGAAGTGGGTTAAGGCTTTGATAACATTCTTCGCTGTGATGCGGCGCAAGGGAATGGCTTCAGGATAACGGGTTGCACAATCAATAATGGTTAGCAAGAACTGATGACCACGAGGGGTCTTAGGTAAGGGACCGACACAATCTATGACCACCTTACTAAAGGGCTCTTCAATGACTGGGATAGGCTGCAGAGGGAATGGTTTAACACTGGGGTTCGGTTTCCCCGCTACCTGACAATCATGGCAAGTGCGACAGTAAGAGCTGACGTCTTTCTTCATCCTAGGCCAAAAGAACTGGGATAAAATTTTTGAATAGGTCTTCCTAACTCCTAAATGACCACCCACCCCATCATGAGCGATACTAAGTATGTCCTGCCGCAAAGGTTTGGGAATAACAACTTGATGATGAACTAACCAAGGGTGATTGGCAGGAGAATTGGAGGGACGGAACTTCCGCATTAATACACCAGACGTAGTGTAGTAGCAATTTGATTCTTGCTCAGCTTCTGTCTCAGTAACTGACCTATTGAGAAAACCTACCAGCTCAGGATCCCCTGCTTGTAGCTCAATAAACTTACTCCTAGTGATGGGAGAGGAACCAAAACTAGTGACATCTGGGTTCCTATCTCCATCAGAACTACTCTGGAGGTTATCTGGTTGTAGGGAATCCTCAAAAAATTCACTGAGACCAAGATCAGTATGGTCCGGCTGGATAAGATTATCCTCGGACTTCTCACAGTCCTGGAGGGAAACTTCATCAACTTCACTAGTCTCTTCTACTTCTGTACTGCGGCTCATGCTACGGGTCACAGCACACGCAGGGAACAACCCTGGAAAGTCTACTTCTAACTGCACAGTATTATTCTCGGCAGTGGGACAAGATGAGATCACAACATTAGGGAACATCATGTCGCCAACGAGGTCATTTCCTATCAATAGAGAGACCCCTTCTACAGGTAAGCTATCTACTACTCCTAACGTGACATAACCTGACTTTATGGATGACCGCAGGTACACTTGACAAAGGGGAATACGCGACCTACCGGTCAAACCGTTCACAAGCACCCAGCTACCAGTATAGCATGAATCCAGGAATGGAGCAGCTTCTTTAGTAACAAGAGATAAGGCTGAGCCTGTGTCTCTCAAGAGTTTAACAGAAATGGGTTGACTGAATTGATCCAAAGCTAAGGAACCAGGAGAACAAAATGGCTCAAAGGTTGATATCACAGAAGAGGGGGAAGCATCCAGGGCAACAGTCTGACTGAGGGCCGTGACACAGGGCTCCAATAATTTCTCCGATTGCTCGGCCACCCTGACCAAAAGAGCGGGGGATCCTTGGTGAGAGGAATTTCTTTTCTTTAACTTGAGACAGTCGCTGATAACATGTCCTGGCTTCTTACAGTACCTGCAACTAGAGTTTCTCTCACCAGTAGGAGTGGATCCACCTGTCCCATGGACCATGGGCTCACCCGGGGTAGATGATGCAGAACCTGAGGGTCGGGTCGGTATGACAAGAGGCAGGGACCCCGATGTAGATGTTGGTGTGGGCCGCTTGAAGGAAGTGAAGGACTGGGACATGGGAGCATAAGACCTGGAATTTACATTTCTATTAGTTAAGGAATAATGGTCAGCCACTGGACCAGCATCAGCCAGGGTACAGATACCTCTCTGATCCAAGTGTGCTCGAATGTCGCCTGGGATACACTTTCTAACCTCCTCTAGCAGGATTAGTTCAACAAGCTTGTCATGTTCTACATGGGCAGACTCACTTTCAATCCATCTCCGACAAAGGACCTGTTTCTGCCTGAAGAACTCCACAAATGTTTGTTTGTCAGTCTTCCGGCAGTTACGGAACTGTTGTCGGTAGGCTTCAGGAACAAGTTTATAAGCACTCAAAACCGCGGACTTAAGAAGGGCATAGTCTAGACACTGATCCTCAGAGAGGGCAGAAAACACATCTAATGCTTTACCAGTGAAAGATCTATAAATAAGTTGAGACCATTGAGAAACAGGCCACTTGTTAAGTCGGGCAATTTTCTCAAAAAGAGAGAAGAATTTGTCTGGTTCTTCCTCATTAAATTTAGGAACACTGTTGAGACATTTGTCTACACTGAATGTTGAAGTATTACTACCTTGAGCCAAACCTCGTTGTTTGAGAGTTTCCAGCTCCACCTCGAGTCTTTTGAGTTCAACTTGTAAGGCCAAATTACTTGGTGTAACAATTTCCTCTGAATTTCCCGACGGTTGGGCTATGATTTCATTGTCAATAAGGTAGTTGAGGACAGCCTCTTCTAACCTAGCCTTATTCATGGAAGAGCGGCCTTCTACTTCATAATAAGCAGCGAGGGATTGCCACTCTGCCTTAGTAAGCCCCTTCAGTACTTCGGCTGAAGGTGAAGCCAAAAAGCTTTCCAGGTCAAACATGTTGAACTCAAAATCGAGTAGCGAAAAAAAAGTAACGGTGGCAGCTAAGCTAACTAGCTAGCTAATTAATAATATCAAAATGCAATAAACTGTGAAACACAGCAAGGGATTAACCAAACACCTGGTACACAAGATAAGGGTTAACTCACCAGTAGCTTAAGCAATAACAGGAGCAATATAAATGAACACTGTGAACACAGCAACTTGCATCCAAAAATACTTAGCGATGAAACAACACCTGGCGAGTAACAACACTTGATATGACACAACAATGGTGGTTAGCTCCCGGACACAGGCCCCCACTTGTCGCGATCCCACTACCCTTTATACTTGGGGAGTGAATCCTACCCCAAGTTATTAACAAATAAAGGAACAAATAGGGAACACGGCAATAATTATCCTCACCAAAAACCTACTCAACTAAATGTACTTGAAAAAGTAAGAACAGTTGAAATAAGTGAATCACAAAAGGGAAGATAATTAATTAATTCAATTTATGTTCTAAAGGGAGTAATGACTAGCAAACATGAATTTAAGGGAATAAGTAAGTGTATAATAAAATAAAAGTGATGCCGGAAGGGCGAAAATATGCTGTAAGGAGTTAGACCAAACAGATATTACTTAACATTACTATATTACACAAGACATACGAAATATATATATACAACAATCACTACAAAATGATTATCCCTACCAAACAGGAGATACCTTACCACCAGGATCCCTTCCTAGGCCTAACTAAACGTGTCACTAATACCTGATACCCCTAGGGCATTGCAGAAGACTGGATAAAGCACTAGACAAGGGTCAAGGCTAGAGAACTAATGGACACGTCTAACCTATGCCAAGGTTTTTCGCAACTGCGGAAGCATGCCCACACGGGGAGGAGAGCGTCTCATATCACGTGATTCAGGACATTTGCTGGATATTTTATATAATTAATTAATATTACTCTTGAGTTGACTTAACAGAGTAAGACAATGATGCATATAAATAACATACATAAATATACAATTAACCTAAGTAACTAAGAACAATAATAATATAATAAGTACAATTAATATGTTAATAGCTTGTATGAAATGTAGGCGTGAACATATGCCTCACGCTATGCGAGTTCCCGAGCGCTCAGGCACGTGACAATTCACTGGCTTAAACACTGTTCATCACTGTTCAACACTGATCCTACTTCTTTCCGAAACGAAATTGTCACTTTTGATTATGTTGATATCCTGGTGGTGAGGATGGATCGGGGAGAGGGACTTGAGGAGTTGGGGCCGAACATGGCGCAGCAGCGCCTGGTAGGTTTTGACCCTCCGGTGGTCAAGGATGTGTGTGTGTGTGTGTGTGTGTGTGTGTTTGTGTCAGGTGTAGTACCGATAGAGCACATTGAATACTAAGATTACTACACACACACACACACACACACAAGGAGACGGTGTGGTAGAGCTGCTCTCCACGACCTTCACCACCTATTTGTAAAGTCAGGGACCCATTCACAGCTGAGGATGCCTTCTGTGCAAACCATCGACCCATATGACAAGGGCGTATTAACCATGTGGTTGCACTGCTAGAACATACCGAAGGCCCATTAAATGCATGTACAAAATTCTACTAATTCTAGTATTACTTTGTTATCAGAGCTAGAACTTATATATATATATATATATATATATATATATATATATATATATATATATATATATATATATATATATATATATATATATATATATATATATATATATATATATATATATATGCAAGTAAATCACTGTAGGTGCGCGTGATCCAGGTATATGCTGATAACCACAAGGAAAAAAGAAAACACGAAGTTCCCAAGCGCTTTCGTGTAATTCACATCTTCAGGGGTGAGTACAGACTAAGGAGAAATACATAACAAGGCAAATATATATACAGTAGAGGAAGGTGAGATCAAGTCCACAATGGTCAGGTCACTAGGTAGTGACCCTACTAATCTTCAAAAGCACCGCAGCAGTCGGTAGTCAGGTCAGAGGGTAAGATGACCCAACCTTCTCACCTGGTTACAAATCTTCTTAATTACGAAATTATCCAGTTTGTACATACCATTACTCAAATTCATGTTGACGGATTCGGTATGTTTAATGAGACTGGATTCTATAATGTTCCTACTGTCAATTGAATTACAAGGTAATATTGAGGAGGCATTATCCCA
>NW_024733625.1:0-95000 GCF_018991925.1 Homarus americanus | reverse complement strand
CTCCCCAGGTGTGTGGCTCCTCCCAGGTGTGCCCCCAGGTGTGTGTCTCCAGGTGTGTAGCTCCCCCAAGTGTGTGTGTCCCCAGGTGTGTCCCCAGGTGTGTGTCTCCCCAGTGTGTGTCTCCCCAGGTGTGTATCTCCCCAGGCGTATGTATCCCCAGGCGTGTGTCTCCCCAGGTGTGTGTCTCTCCAGTTGTGTATGTCTGCCCAGGTGTGTGTCTCCCCAGGTGTGTGTATCTCCCAGGTGTGTGTGTCCCCAGGTGTGTGTGTCTCTCCAGTTGTGTGTGTCTCCCCCAGGAGTGTGTGTCTCCCCAGGTGTGTGTCTCCCCAGGTGTGTGTCTCCCCCAGGTGTGTGTCTCTCCAGTTGTGTGTGTCTCCCCAGGAGTGTGTGTCCCCCAGGTGTGTGTCTCCCCCAGGTGTCTGTCTCTCCAGTTGTGTGTCTCCCCAGGTGTGTGTGTGTGTCTCCCCAGGTGTGTGTGTGTGCCTCCCCAGGGAGTGTGTGTCTCCCCAGGTGTGTGTCTCCCCAGGTGTGTCTCCCCAGGAGTGTAGTCTCCCCAGGTGGGATGAACGTGGAGGTAGAGAAAGGCCAGCAACCAACCATCCGTATTTCTCACTTTATCGCACAGAGGCTGAGTGAGCATACAGATAAAAAGGAATTCCTCGCAGAATCACCAATACCTCACTGCCTCTCACTGTCTCTCAGAGGGGAGAAGGGGGGGGGGTGATTTCATTTTCTCATCGTCTCATACCAGATGAACAACGATGTTATTGAGAAATCCGACTGCGAGAGAGATTTAGGAGTAACTAGCAGACTCACAAGGCAACGGTAGGGCGCCACCCTGTTCAGTCCCCAAAACTTCTTCTTCCATAAATAGTTCATTAACGGTGTATGTAAGTTCCACCATGTTTTTCACTACAACGGTACAGCAAAGTATATATTTTTTATTGTCTAATCTTCACTACATATAACACCACCCATCAACACTACATATAACATCATCCATCATCACTACATATAACACTATCCATCATCACTACATATAACACCATCCATCATCACTACATAAACCACCACCCATCATCACTACATATAACAATATCCATCATCACTACATATAACATCATCCATCATCACTACATATAACACCATCCATCATCACTACAGATCGGCAAAGTATTTTCCGAGATTCTCGTGCGGACACACACACACACAAACAGACAGACTTTTTTGTTTTATAAAGATATAGATTGTCTAATCTATATGGATAGATGATAAGTAGGAATCTAAAGCCAAGTAAACAATGTGTTTTTGCCCGAAACAAGGCTAATAAAGTCCTAGGGTTCATACAAAGGAGTGTTAGTTACAAGACAAGCGAGGTCATCTTAAGACTATATCTTGCGCTTGTGAGACCTCACCTGGATTACGCAGTTCAATTCTGGTCACCGTATTACAAAATGGATATAGAATCCTTGGAAAGAATTCAGAGGAGAATGACAAGACTAATCCCGGGCATTAGGAACCTTGAGTACAGAGACAGGTTAAAGCATCTTAATTTGCACTCCCTCGAGAGACGTAGAGCGAGGGGGGACATGATAGAGGTGTATTAATGGAAGTCAGGGCTAAACAAAGGGGACATTACAAAGGTACTCAAACTATCCAACCAGGAGCGAACTCGTAACAATGGTTTTAAATTAGACAAATCTAGATTTAGGCGCAAAATAGGTAACCATTGGTTTGGAAATAGAGTAGTGGATGAGTGGAACAAGTTACCAAATATCATCATTAACTCGAATACGCTGGATAGCTTCAAACATAGGTTGGGTGGTTATATGAGCAATAGGGGTTGGGTGTAAATGGGACTGCCCAGTATGGTTCAATAGGCCCGCTGCAGTTTCCTCCATTCTTATGTTCTTATGTTCTCACTGTCTTTTTCTCTCACATAGGGGCGGGGTAAGTGTGGAGATAGAGAAGACGCCGACGAAGACCACCTCCAAGCTCTTCATCACCCCGGCGCTGAAGACTGATTCTGGTAACTACACTTGTGGCCCCCAATTTGCCGAGGCCGCCTCAGTCCTGGTGCACGTGGTGAACGGTGAGTACTGGTGCATGTGGTAAATGGTGAATACCGGTGTATGTGGTAAATGGTAAATACTGGTGCATGTGGTGAATGATGAGTACTGGTGCATGTGTTCAACCCTTTGGTACGTGGTGAATCGGTGAGTACTGGTGCATGTGGTGAACGGTGAGTACTGGTGCATGTGGTGAACGGTGAGTGTAGTGTAACATGAGGATCACCAGACCAAATTTCTCTCAACAAAAGGCTCACTGTATATTAATGACCTGATATTCTTAATTACTCGTGATTCTTTAATTTATGCTTTACAATAACATAACTATATTTTCACACACACACACACACACACACACACACACACACACACGCGCGCGCGCGCGCGGTGAGTCTCTGTTTGGTTACGTGTCTTCATAATCCAAATGCATTTCTGTGTTTTCCTGATAGATCTGTGCTTTTGTTGTGGCCTCAGACTGAAGTCAGGACAATATACAGCAATGACAAAAAAACACAAGACAAAACGAACCCAGAAAGACGGACTGAGACAAGAACGGTCCATAAGTAAGAAAAAAACTCGTAGTAGAGGAACAATGACTCAAGACTTTAGATGATTTTTTTTTATTGAGTACATCTTTGTTACTCAGAAGGCAATGAGGCGTATAGATACAATGATATAATTTCTGTGAATTCAATATCTTGTCATTGTTGTTGTTGTCTCCGGAAATTCAGTAATTAGTACAATCAAGCCTTGTTGTTTTTGCCTCGTGTATTTTAGTACAATAAGACTTGTCATTATTCTATTTGCTGCGTCTGCTAGCCTGCTTACAGTGCCATATAAGACGAGAGGTATCCTGTCCTCTCTGAGGTACTCTGCAATTACATCTCACTTGTGTATGGTGATTGACTGTTGAGCAATTAGAGGGTGACTGATTTGAGTGGTAGTTTCCCGGTCTACTAACACTGAGTAAATTACCTTCTTTGTTTACATGGGTAAGGAGAAGGACAAGAGACATACCAGGTATATTAATAACAAGGTAACAAGGTAACATGACAATAATACTAAACGTTACAAACTATATAGACATTTTGATATATAATTTATAATGCTCCAAAATTTATGTGTGTTTGTGTGTGTGTGTGTGTGTGTGTGTGTGCGCCCCTCTTTGAGTCTTGGTGCACATGGTTAATGGTAAGTTTCGGTTCACGTGGCTAATGATGAGTCCCACTTGTGCATGGTTAGCGATGAGAGCTAGTGTAAATGGATAAATTCGCCGCCTATTTTGGTGACATTTAAAATCTATTGCTCACGGCACTTCTTCTCTCTCCTTTCCTAGGTGAGGAGTCAGCTGCTGTCCACACTGCCTCCTCTCCCGCTCTCCACAGCAACGCCCGCCTGTTGTGTTGGTGTCTGCTGATGCTGCTGTGTCGGCACTGGCGGTGACCCTCTATCCTGGTGAGTAGCTGTGATGGTGATGTTGTTCTGGTGAGGAACTGTAGTGAATTATAATTTTGCATTATTGGAAAGAAATTATTTTACACTAGAAAAACACAGACACAGGTACATAGTTTATATAACGAAATGCTGTATGTACAGTATGTACCATTTATACACACATAGAGTACATATATATATATATATATATATATATATATATATATATATATATATATATATATATATATATATATATATATATATATATATATATATATATATATATATATATATATATATATATATGCGCAAGTAAATCACTGTAGTTGCGCGTGATCCAGGTATATGCTGATAACCACAAGGAAAGAAGAAAACACGAAGTTCCCAAGCGCTTTCGTGTAATTCACATCTTCAGGGGCGAGTACAGACTAAGGGGAAGTACAAAACAAGGTGTATATATACAGAGGAGGGTGAGATCAGGTCCACAATGGTCAGGTATTAGGTAATGACCCTACTCACCCCTGAAGATGAATTACACGAAAGCGCTTGGGAACTTCGTGTTTTTTTCTTTCCTTGTGGTTATCAGCATATATATATATATATATATATATATATATATATATATATATATATATATATATATATATATATATATATATATATATATATATATATATATATATTCTAAGTGTAGAATTTTAAATAACGATCAACAAACACAGAAGGGTACCTGTGTTTGTTGATCGTTGTTTTTAAAAGGCTAAAATCCTTTCATATATATATATATATATATATATATATATATATATATATATATATATATATATATATATATATATATATATGTATATATATATATATATATATATATATATATATATATATATATATAAATATCCAACAGTGTTTTTACTTCAAATACAATTTTACACGTCATAGATATGTGTGTTAGGGCCTGGACAGGTGTCACAGGTTGTACTGTATAGACAACATGGGGTGTGTCGTACCTACAGTAGGGGTAGCATAGTGTAAGAGTGATTGTTTGATTGATTGATTGACGTGTGTGTGTGTGTGTGTGTGTGTGTGTGTAAGTGTCCGTACATTTAAAGAGAATTCATATAAAGTGAATTGTATATTACGTTAATCTTGATTTTGATAAAGTCTTCGTAATATTTACATAGGCAAGAGAGACGCATTACATACAAGAAATATAGAATTGATGTTATTTGATCCTGCCCTCCTCCCCTCCTCCCTCCCTCCTCCCTTTCCAGGGCCTAAAATATTTATCAACTTCCTCCCATCCCTCCCGTCCCTTCTCCCTCCCAGGTCCTAAAATATTTCACAACTTCCCCCCTCCTTCCCTCCCCCACCTTACCCTTACCTCCTTTTTAGAACAATTTACATATGAACTCTTATTTAAAATTTCATGTCATTATTGTTTTTTCTTTTCTTTTTTTTTACATTTACGTGAACCAATTAACAAATGAATGTAATAATGAATGGATACGTGAATAATTTAATATGAATATGGAATTAATGACAAGTACAGAATGATAGTGTCTCCCAGCTTGTGTTTCAGTATTTAATTTCATTTGTATTTTTGGGGGTATGTTTATTCAATCTAGTATACGCTTCTCTTGACACAACTGAAGGATTGTATACACACGAGAGGGAAGTGTGGTGTAAAATAGTGATCAGTTCCTGTTAAATGCATCAATTATATAAGAAGAATTTCATAAAAAAAAAATGGTTTAAAATACGGTAATACAGGAGCGTCTGGTGAACAGCCCTGGACATTTTCTTCCACTTCAGTTTTGTAGTCCCAAGTCTCCCTAACTGTAAATGACTGCCTGGCTTTACAAGTTGGGGGAAGTGAAGGCGGTCGAGGACAGTGTTCCCTTGTGCGTCGATTTTTTTATTTTATTTCATATTTTTTAAGCGTGCTGTATTCAGTGTTCCTAACGGGCAGTCATGCTTATGGGTAACATTGTCGTTTTCACTGCGCAAAACTACACTCCCACACGCACCAACACACTCCCACATGCATCAACACACTCCCACACGCACCAACACACTCCCACAAGCACCAACACACTTCCACATGCCCCAACACACTCCCACGCACACCAGCACACTCCCACGCACAGCAACACAGTCCCATATGCACCAACACACTCCCAAATGCACCAACACATTCCCACATGCACCAACACACTCCCACACGCACCAACACACTCCCACACGCACCAACACACTCCCACATGCAACAACACACTCCCACACGCACGAACACAGTCCGACACGCACCAACTCACTCCCACACGCACCAACACACTCCCACACGCACCAACACATTGCGACACACACCAACACACCCCACACGCACTAACACACTTCCCACGCACCAACACACCACACGCACCAACACACCACACGCACCCAAACCACACACACACCAACACATTCCCACACGCACCAACACACTCCCCACGCACCAACACACCCACATGCACCAACACACCCCACGCGCACCAACACACACCACACGCACCAACACACTCCCCACACGCACCAACACACTCCCACACGCACCAACACATTCCCCACGCACCAACATATTTCCATATGCACCAACACACTCCCACACGCACCAACACAGTCCCACACGCACCAACACACTCCCACAAGGACCAAAACATTCCACACGCACCAACACACTCCCACACGCACCAACAAACCCCACACGCACCAACGCACCCCACACGCACCAACACACCTCCCACACGCACCAACACACCCGACACGCACCAACACATTCCCACACGCACCAACATATTCCCATATGCACCAACACACTCCCACACGCACCAACACAGTCCCACACGCACCAACACACTCCCACACGCACCAACACATTCCCACACGCACCAACACATTCCCACTTGCACGAACACACTCCCACACGCACCAACACATCCCACACGCACCAACACACTCCCCACACGCACCAACACACTCCCCCACGCACCAACACATTCCCACACGTACCAACACACTCCCACATGCACCAACAAACTCCCACACGCACCAACACATTTCCACACGCACCAACACACTCCCCACACGCACCAACACATTCCCACACGCACCAACACACTCCCACAGCACCAACACACTCCCCATACGCACCAACACACTCCCACACGCACCAACACACCTCCACACGCACCAACACATTCCAAGCCCACACACTCCCACGCACCAACACACTCCCACACTCACCAACACACTCCACACGCACCAACACATTCCAACACGCAACACACACCCCACACGCACCAAAACACTCCCACACGCACCAACACACTCCCCACAGCACCAACACATTCCCACACGCACCAACACACTCCCACACGCACCAACACACTCCCACAGCACCAACAATTCCCACACGCACCAACACACCTCACACGCACCAACACACCCCACACGCACCAACACACTCCCACACGCACCAACACACTCCCACATGCACCAACACATTCCCACACGCACCAACACACTCCCACACGCACCAACACATCCCACACGCACCAACACACCCCACACGCACCAACACCATCCCACACGCACCAACACACTCCCACACGCACCAAACCATTCCCACACGCACCAACACATCCCACACGCACCCAACACACTCCCCACACGCACCAACACACTCCCACATGCACCAACACACTCCCACACGCACCAACACACCACACGCACCAACACACTCCCACACGCACCAACACACTCCCACACGCACCAACACATTCCCACACGCACCAACAACTCCATAGCACCCCAACACACCACACGCACCAACACATCCACACGCACCAACACACTCCCACACGCCCAAAACATTCCCACGCACCAACACACTCCCCACACGCACCAACACACTCCCACACGCACCAACGCACTCCCACACGCACCAACACACCCCACACGCACCAACACACCCCACACGCACCAACACATTCCCACACGCACCAACATATCCCACATGCACCAACACACACTCCCACACGCACCAACACATTCCCACACGCACCAACACACTCCCACACGCACCAACACATTCCCACACGCACCAACAACACATTCCCCACTGCACCAACACACCCCACACGCACCAACACACCCCACACGCACCAACACACTCCCACACGCACCAACACACTCCTCCACGCACCAACACATTCCCACACGAGCAACACACTCCCACATGCACCAACAAACTCCCACACGCACCAATCACATTCCACACGCACCAACACACTCCCACACGCACCAACATATTCCCACATGCAACACACTCCCACATGCACCAACACACCCCACACGCACCAACACACCCCCACCCGCACCAACACACTCCCACACGCACCAACACATTCCCATATGCACCAACACACTCCCACACGCACCAACACACCCCACACTCACCAACACACCTCCCACACGCACCAACACATTCCACACGCATAAACACACTCCCACACGCACCAAAAACCCACACGCACCAGCTCACCCCACATGCACCAACACATTCCCACACGCACCAACACACCCCACACGCACCAACACACTCCCACATGCACCAACATATTCCACACGCACCAACACACCTGACACGCACCAACACACTCCCACACGCACCAACACACCTCCACACGCACCAACACACCCCACATGCACCAACACATTCCCACACGCACCAACACCCCACACGCACCAACACAATCCCACACGCACCAACACACTCCCACACGCACCATCACCATCCCACACGCACCAACACACTCCCACATGCACCAACACATTCCCACACGCACCAACACACTCCCACACGCACCAACACACTTCCACACGCACCAACACATTCCCACACCTACCATCACATTCCCACACGCACCAACACACTCCCACACGCACCAACACACTTCCACACGAACCAACACACACTCCCCACACGCACCATCACCATCCCACACGCACCAACACACTCCCACATGCACCAACACATTCCCTCACGCACCAGCACACACTCACACGCACCAACACACCCCACACGCACCAACACATCCCCACACGCACCATCACATTCCCACACGCACCAACACACTCCACACGCACCAACACACTCCCACACGCACCAACACACTCCCCACACGCACCAACACACTTCCACATGCACCAACACATTCCAACACGAACCAACACACTCCCACATGCACCAACACATTCCCACACGCACCAACACACTCCCACACGCATCAACACACTCCCACATCCACCTACGCATTCCAACACGCACCAACACACTCCCACACGCACCAACACATTCCCACACGCACCAAGACATTCCCACATGCACCAACACACTCCCACACGCACCAACACAGTCCCACACGCACCAACACACTCCCCACACGCACCAACACATTCCCACACGCACCAACACATTCCCACTTGCACGGACACACCCCACACGCACCAACACATTCCCACACGCACCAACACACTCCCACACGCACCAACACACTCCCTCCACCCACCAACACATCTCCCACACGCACCAACACACCCCACACGCTTCAACACACCCCCACACGCACCAACACACACTTCCACACGCACCAACACACCCCACACGCACCAACAAACCCCACACGCACCAATCACATTCCCACACGCACCAACGCACTCCCACACGCACCAACACACTCCCACACGCACCAACACATTCCCACACGCACCAACATATTCCCATATGCACCAACACACTCCCACACGCACCAACACATCCCACACGCACCAACACACCCCACACGCACCAACACATTCCCACACGCACCAACACATCCCACTTGCACGAACACACTCCCACACGCACCAACACACTCCCCACACGCACCAACACACTCCCACACGCACCAACACACTCCCCACGCACCAACACATTCCCACACGTACCAACACACTCACACGCTTCAACACACTCCCACACGCACCAACACACTTCCACACGCACCAACATACTCCCACACGCACCAACAAACTCCCACACGCACCAATCACATTCCCACACGCACCAACGCACTCCCCACACGCACCAACACACCCCACACGCACCAACACACTCCCACACGCACCAACATACTCCCACATGCATCAACACACCCCACATGCACGAACACATTCCCACACGCACCAACACTCCCACACGCATCCAACACACTCCCACACGCACCAACACACTCCACACGCAGCAACACACCCCACACGCACCAACAAACTCCCACACGCACCAATCACATTTCCACACGCACCAACACACCCCACATGCACCAACACACTCCCACACACCCTCAACATATTCCCACATGCACCAACACACCCCACATGCACCAACACACCCCACACGCACCAACACACTCCCACCCGCACCAACACACCCTACACGCACCAACACATTCCCACATGCACCAACACACACCCACACGCACCAACACACCCTACACTCACCAACACACTCCCACACGCAGCAACACATTCCCACACGCATAACACACTCCCACACGCACCAAACACCCCACAGCACCAGCTCACTCCCACATGCACCAACACATTCCCACACGCACCAACACACTCCCACACGCACCAACACAGTCCCACATGCACCAACATATTCCCACACGCACCAACACACCGACACGCACCAACACACTCCCCACACGCACCAACACACTCCCACACGCACCAACACACCCACATGCACCAACACATTCCCACACGCACCAACACAATCCCACACGCACCAACACACTCCCACACGCAACATCACCATCCCACACACCAACACACCCCACATGCACCAACACATTCTCACACGCACCAACACACTCCCACACGCACCAACACACTTCCACACGCACCAACACATTCCCACACTCACCATCACATTCCCACACGCACCAACACACACGCACCAACACACTCCACACGAACCAACACACTCCCACACGCACCATCACCCTCCCACACGCAACAACACACCCCCACATGCACCAACACATTCCCTGACGCACCAACACACCTCACACGCACCAACACCCCACACGCACCAACACAATCCCACACGCACCACACATTCCCACACGCACCAACACACTTCCACACGCACCAACACACTCCCCACACGCACCAACACACCCCCACACGCACCAACACACTTCCACATGCACCAACACATTCCAACACGAACCAACACACTCCCACATGCACCAACACATTCCCACACGCACCAACACACCCCCACACGCATCAACACACCCCACATGCACCTACGCATTCCAACACGCACCAACACACTCCCACACGCCCAACACATTCCCACACGCACCAAAACATTCCCATATGCACCAACACACTCCCCACACGCACCAACACAGTCCCACACGCATCAACACATTCCCACACGCACCAACACATCTCCACACGCACCATCACATTCCCACTTGCACGGACACCCACGCACCAACACACCTCCACGCACCAACACATCTCACACCAACACACTCCCACACGCTCCAACACACCCCACACGCACCAACACACTTCCTCACGCACCAACACACCCCACACGCACCAACAAACTCCCACACGCACCAATCACATTCCCACACGCACCAACGCACTCCCACACGCACCAACACTCCCACACGCACCAACACACTCCCACACGCACCAACATACCCACATGCACCAACACACTCCCACATGCACCAACACATTCCCACACGCACCAACACACTCCCACACGCACCAACACACCCCACACGCACCAACACACCCCACATGCACCAACACATTCCCACACGCACCAACACACCTGACACGCATCAGCACACTCCCCACATGCACCAACACACTCCCACACGCACCAACACACCTCCACACGCTGCAACACACTCCCACACGCGCGCCAACACACTCCCACACGCACCAACACACTCCCACATGCACCAACACACTCCCACACGCACCAACACACTCCCACACGCACCAACACACCCCACACGCACCAACACACTCCCCACACGCACCAACACACCTCACACGCACCAACACATTCCCCACACGCACCAACATACTCCCCATGCACCAACACACCCCACACGCACCAACACATCCCACACGCACCAACACACCCCACACGCACCAACACATTCCCCACACGCACCAACACACATCTCCCCACATGCACCAACACACCCCACACGCACCAACACATTCCCCACACGCACCAACACACCCCACACGCACCAACACACCTCCACGCACCAACACATCCCCACACGCAGCAACACACCCCCACATGCACCAACAACCCCACACGCACCAACACATTCTCACACGCACCAACACACTCCCCACACGCACCAACACATTCCCCACACGCACCAACACACCCCACATGCACCAACACACCCCATGCACCAACACACCACCCGCACCAACACACCCCACACGCACCAACACACATCCCATATGCACCCAACACACCCCACACGCACCAACACACCCCCACACCTCACCAACACACTCCCCACGCACCCAACACATTCCCACACGCACCAACACACCCACGCACCAAACACCCACACGCACCAACTCACCCCACATGCACCAACACATTCCCCACACGCACCAACACACCCCACACTGCACCAACACACCCCACATGCACCAACACATTCCCACACGCACCAACACACCTCACACGCACCAACACACTCCCACACGCACCACCAACACACCCCACACGCACCAACACACTCCCACATGCACCAACACACATTCCCACACGCACCAACACACCTCCACACACCAACACACCCACATGCACCAACACACCCCACACGCACCAACACCATCCCACACGCACCAACACATCCCCACATGCACCAACACATTCCCCACACGCACCAACACACTCCCACACGCGCACCAACACACTCCACACGCACCAACACACCACACCACCATCACATTCCCACACGCACCAACACACTCCCCACACGCACCAACACACTTCCACACGCACCAACACACCCCACACGCACCATCACCATCCACACGCACCAACACACCCCCACATGCACCAACACATTCCCCACGCACCAGCACACTCCCACAACCAACACACTCCCCACACGCACCAACACATCCCCACACGCACCAACACACCCCACACGCACCAACACACTCCCACACGCACCAACACACCTTCCCACGCACCAACACACTCCCACACGCACCAACACACTCCACATGCACCAACACATTCCCACACGAACCAACACACTCCCACATGCACCAACACATTCCCCACACGCACCAACACACCCCACACGCATCCAACACACTCCCCACATCCACCCACGCATTCCAACACGCACCAACACACCCCACACGCACCAACACATTCCCCACACGCACCAACATTCTCACATGCACCAACACACTCCCACACGCACCAACACAGTCCCACGCACCAACACACTCCCCACACGCACCACATTCCCACACGCACCAACACATTCCCCACTGCACGGACACACCACACGCACCAACACATTCCCACACGCACCAACACACCCCACACGCAACACACCCACCCACCAACACATTCCCCACACACACACCCCACACGCTTCAACACACCCCACACGCACCAACACACTTCCACACGCACCAACACACCCCACACGCACCAACAAACCTCCCACGCACCAATCACATCACGCACCAACGCACTCCCACACGCACCAACACACCCCACACGCACCAACACATTCCCACACGCACCAACATACTTCCCACATGCACCAACACACTCCCATGCACCAACACAGTCCCACACGCACCAACACACCCACACGGACCAACACATTCCCCACACGCACCAACACATTCCCAATGCACGAACACACCCCACACGCACCAACACATTCCCACACGCACCAACACACCCCACACGCACCAACACACCCCCCACGCACCAACACACTCCCCACACGTACCACAACACACTCCCACACGCTCCACACCATGCACCAACACACCTCCACACGCACCAACACACTCCCCACGCACCAACAAACTCCCCACACGCACCAATCACATTCCCCACACGCACCACCACCCCACACGCACCAACACACCCCACACGCACCAACACACTCCCACACGCACCAACACACTCCCACATGCACCAACACACCTCCACATGCACGAACACATTCCCACACGCACCAACACTCCCACACGCATCCAACAACACTCCCACACGCACCAACACACTTCCACACGCAGCAACACACCCCACACGCACCAACAAACTCCCACACGCACCAATCACATTTCCACACGCACCAACACACCCCACACACCAACACCCCACACGCACCAACACATTCCCCACATGCACCAACACACCCCACATGCACCAACACACTCCCACACGCACCAACACACCCCACCCACCCAACACACTCCCACACGCACCAACACATTCCCATGCACCAACACACCCCACACGCACCAACACACCCACACTCACCAACACACTCCCACACGCACCAACACATTCCCCACACGCAAACACATCCACACGCACCAAAACACACCACCACTCCCCACATGCACCAACACATTCCACACGCACCAACACACTCCCACACGCACCAACACACCCACAAACATATTCCCACACGCACCAACACACCCGACACGCACCAACACACCCCCACACGCACCAACACACTCCCACACGCACCAACACACCCCACATGCACCAACACATCCCCACACGCACCAACACAATCCCACACGCACCAACACACTCCCCACACGCAACATCAACATCCCACGCACCAACACACCCCACATGCCCAACACACCTCACACGCACCAACACACCCCACACGCACCAACACACTTCCACACGCACCAAACACATTCCCACACTCACCATCACATTCCCACACGCACCAACACACCACACGCACCAACACACTTCCACACGAAACCACACACTCCCACACGCACCATCACCCTCCCACACGCAACAACACACCCCACAACACATTCCCTGACGCACCAACACACTCCCACACGCACCAACACACTCCCCACACACGCACCAACACACCCACGCACCATCACATTCCCCACACGCACCAACACACTTCCACACGCACCAACACACCCCACGCACCAACACACCCCACACGCACCAACACACCTCCACATGCACCAACACATTCCAACACGAACCAACACACCCCACATGCACCAACACATTCCCACACGCACCAACACACTCCCACACGCACACACTCCCACATGCACCAGACCCAACACGCACCAACACACTCCCACACGCACCAACACATTCCCACACGCACCAAAACATTCCCATATGCACCAACACACCACACGCACCAACACAGTCCACACGCACCAACACATTCCCCACACGCACCAACACATTCCCCACACGCACCATCACATTCCCACTTGCACGACACACCCCACACGCACCAACACATCCCACACGCACCAACACACTCCACACGCACCAACACACCTCCACGCACCAACACATCGCACCAACACACCCCACACGCCCAACACACCCCACACGCACCAACACACCCCACACGCACCAACACACTCCCACACGCACCAACAAACCCCACACGCACCAATCACATTCCCCACACGCACCAACGCACCCCACACGCACCAACACCCCACACGCACCAACACACCCCACACGCACCAACATACCCCACATGCACCAACACACCCCACATGCACCAACACATTCCCACACGCACCAACACACTCCCACACGCACCAACACACTCCCCACACGCACCAACACACTCCCACATGCACCAACACATTCCCCACGCACCAACACACCTGACACGCATCAGCACACCACATGCACCAACACACTCCCCACACGCACCAACACACTTCCACACGCTGCAACACACCCCCACACGCCAACACACTCCCACACGCACCAACACACCCCACATGCACCAACACACTCCCCACACGCACCAACACACTCCCCACACGCACCAACACACCCCACACGCACCAACACACTCCACACGCACCAACACATTCCAACACGCACCAACACATTCCCCATATGCACCAACCACCCCACACGCACCAACACAGTCCCACACGCACCAACACACCCCACACGCACCAACACATTCCCACACGCACCAACACACTCCCCACACGCACCAACAAACTCCCACACGCACCAACACACTCCCCACACGCACCAACACACCCACACGCACCAACAAACCCACATGCACCAACACATTCCCCACAAGCACCAACACACTCCACACGCACCAACACACCCCACACGCACCAACACAGTCCCACACGCACCAACACACTCACACGCCCAACACACCCACACGCACCAACACACTCCACACGCACCAACACACTCCACACGCACCAACAAACCCCACACGCACCAACCACATTCCCCACACGCACCAACGCACCCCACACGCACCAACACACCCCACACGCACCAACACACCCCACACGCACCAACAACATACCCCACATGCATCAACACACCCCACATGCAACACATTCCCCACACGCACCAACACTCCCCACACGCATCCAACACACTCCCACACGCACCAACACACTTCCACACGCAGCAACACACCCCACACGCACCAACAAACCCCACGCACCAATCACATTCCACACGCACCAACACACTCCCCACATGCACCAACACACCCCACACGCACCAACATATCCCCATATGCACCAACACACCCCACATGCACCAACACACCCCACACGCACCAACACACCACCTGCACCAACACACCCCACACGCACCAACACACTCCCACATGCACCAACACACCCCACACGCACCAACACACCCCACACGCACCAACACACTCCCACACGCACCAACACACACTTCCACACGCACCAACACATTCCCACACGCACCAACACATCCCACATGCACCAACACACCCCCCTGCACCAACACATCCCACACGCACCAACACACTCCCCCATGCACCAACACATTCCCACACGCACCAACACACTCCCACACGCCCAACACACCCCACACGCACCAACACACTCCCACACGCACCAACACACTCCCACACGCACCAACACACACCCCACACACGCCCAACACATCCCACACGCACCAACACACTCCACATGCACCAACACACCCCACATGCACCAACACATTCCCACACGCACCAACACCCCACACGCACCAACACACCCCACACGCACCAACACACTCCCACGTCAACACACTCCCACACGCACCAACACACTCCCCACACGCACCAACACACCCCACACGCACCAACACACTCCCACACGCACCAACACACTCCCACACGCACCAACACACTCCCCACACGCACCAACACACTCCCACACGCACCAACACACTCCCCACACGCACCAACACACTCCACACGCACCAACACATTCCCACACGCACCAACACACTCCCACACGCACCAACACACTCCCCACATGCACCAACACATTCCCACACGCACCAACACACCCCATGCACCAACACATTCCCACACGCACCAACACACCCCACACGCACCAACACATCCCACACGCACCAACACACTCTCACACGCACCATCACCATCCACGCACCAACACACTCCCACATGCAACCACATTCCCACGCACCAACACACTCCACACGCACCAACACACTTCCACACGCACCAACACATCCACACTCACCATCACATCCCACACGCAACACTCCCACACGCACCAACACACTTCACACGCACCAACACCCCACCACACACCATCACCACCACGCACCAACACACCCCCACATGCACCAACACCCACACCACACACTCCCCACACACAACACACTCCCACACACAACACACTCCCTCGCCCACACTTCCACACGCACAACCTCCCCACGCACCAACAAACTCCCCACACGCACCAATCACATTCCCAAACTCCCACACTGCCATCCCCACGCACCAGCCCACACGCGCAACACTCCCACGCACCAACACACTCCACGCACCAACACACTCCCATGCAGCCAACACTCCCGCCAACACACTTCCACAGGACCAACACATCCACGCACCAACACACCCCACACGCACCAACACACTCCCACATGCACCACACATCCACGCACCATACCCCAACACGCATCCACACCCCACATGCACCAACACACCCCACACGCACCAACACACTTCCACGCACCAACACACTCCCCACACGCAACAAACTCCCACGCACCAATCACATTTCCACGCACCAACACCCCCCACACGCACAACCCTCCCACACGCATCAACACACTCCCACATGCACCCACACTCCCACACGCACCAACACCACTTCCACACGCACCAACACATTCCCACACGCCCAACACCAACTCCACACGCACCAATCACATTCCACACTCACCAACACACTCCCACGCACCAACACACTCCCACACGCACCAACACCACTCCCACACGCACCAACACACTCCACATGCCCAACACACCCCACATGCACCAACCTCCACGCACCAACACACTCCCCACGCACCAACACACTCCCACACGCACCAACACATTCCATATGCACCGACACACTCCCACACGCACCAACCACTCCCACACCACACCCACACACCAACACATTCCCACACGCATGAACACACTCCCTCACGCACCAAAACACTCCCACGCACAACACACTCCCATGCACCAACACTTTCCCACGCAACACACTCCCACACACTACACACACTCCCATGCCAATATCCCACGCAACACCTTCCACACTCACCAACACACTCCCACACCACCATCCACGCACAACCACCTCCCACATGCACAACACACACCTCACACCACCACCTCCCCACCTCCACACGCACCAACACACTCCCATGCACCAACCACATTCAACACGCACCAACACCTCCCACACACCCACATCCCACACGCACCAACACCTCCACGAATCAACACACTCACATGCCCACGCATTCAACATTCACCAACACCTCCCCACCGCACCATCACATTCCCCACACGCACAACATTCCATATGCACACACACCCCACACGCACCAACACAGTCCACGCGCAACACACTCCACACGCAACATTCCCACGCACCACACATTCCCGCACGGAATACCCCCACGCACCAACATTCCACGCACCAACACACCCCACACGCCCACCACCCACCCACGCAACACATTCCCACGCACCAACACACCCCACACGCCTCAACACACTCCCCACCCACCCCATCACCGCCACACACCACACACGCAACAAACTCCCACACGCCCAATCACATTCCCACACGCACAACGCACTCCCCACGCACAACACTCCCACACGCACAAACACACTCCCACACGCACCAACACTTCCACATGCACCAACACATTCCCACATGCCAACATATTCCCCACGCACCAAACACTCCCACACGCCAGCACAACTCCCACGCACGCACCTTCCACGGACCAACACTTCCCACGCCAACACACTCCCGCACCAACACACTCCCACATGCACAACACATTCCCACGCACCAACACCTCCGACACGCATCAACACACTCCCCCCACCAACACACTCCCACGCCAACCTTCCACGCAGCAATCACTCCCACGGCTCAACAAGCCCACACGCGCAATCACGTTTCACACTCCGCCAACACACTCCACACGCCAACACACTCCACACGCACCTCCCACACGCGCAAACATGCTCACCGCACCAACACACTCCCACATGCGCCAACCACTCCCCACACGCACCAACACACTCCACGCACAACACTCCCGCCAACACGTTCCCCATGTGCCAACCGCTCCACGCACCAACAAACTCCACGCATCAATACGTTTCCACACTCACCAACACCTCCCACGCGCACCCACCTCCACACGCATCAACACACTCCCACGCCAACAATGCTCCCACATGCACCAACCTCCCCGCCAACGCATCACACGCACCAACACACTCACACGCAACACACTCCCACACGCGCAACACATTCCATATGCCAACACACTCCACGCGCAAACACACTCCACACTCACCAACACACTCCACCACATTCCCACACGCATCAACATACGCCCCGCACGCAAAACCTCCCCACACGCGCCAACTCACTCCATGCACCAACACTTCCCACGCACCAACACCTCCACCCACGCACCGACACACTCCCATGCCAACACGCTCCCACACGCAACACACTCCCACACGCACCAACACCTCCCACATGCACCATCACATTCCCACACGCGCAATACACTCCCACGCAGCAACACTTCCACACTCACCAACACACTCCCACGCACCATCACCATCCCACCGCACCAACACACTCCCATGCACCAACACGTTCCCTCACGTACCACCACACCCCACGCACCCCTCCACACTCCCACACGCACCAACACACTTCCACATGCACCAACACATTCCAACACGCACCAACACATTCCCACATCACCAACACATTCCCCACGCACCAACACACTCCACACGAATCAACACCTCCCCACATGCACCTACGCATTCCAACATTCACCAACACCTCCCACGCACCAACATTCCCACAGCACCAACACATTCCCACATTAACCACACCCCACGCACCAACACAGTCCCCACGCAACACTCCCACGCACCAACACATTTCCCCACGCACCAACACATTCCCACTTGCACGAACACACTCCCACGCGCAACACGTTCCACGCACCAACACACTCCACACGCGCAACACACCCCACCACGCCCAAACATTCCACGCACCAACACACCACACGCTTCAACCTCCCACGCCCAACACACTTCCACACGCACCAACACACTCCCACGCGCCAACAAACTCCCCACGCAAATCACATTCCCACACGCACCAACGCGCTCCCACGCACCAACACACTCCACACGCGCAACACACTCCCCACGCACCAACATGCTCCCACATACACCAAGACACTTCCACGCCAACACATTCCACGCGGCAACACCCCCACTCCGCCAACACCTCCCCACGCACCAACACACTCCCCACGCACAACACCTTCCACACTCGCGTTCCACGCAACACTCCCACATGCCAACCACTTCCACACGCTATCGACGCCAACACACTCCACGCCAACACACTCTCACGCACCATCACCCATCACGCGCCAACACACTCCCACATCACCAACACATTCCACGCAAGCACACTCCCACGCCAACACGCTTCCACACGCACCAACACATTCCACACTCATTCCCAACACTCCACACACCAACACACCCCACGCACCTACACACTCCCACGCTCCATCACCATGCCACATGCACCACACTCTCACATGCACCAACACATTCAACACGCAACACACTCCCACACGCACCAACCTCCCCCGCAACACTCCCACACGCACCAACACACTTCCACATGCACCAACACATTCAACACGCGCAACACACTCCCATGCATCAACACATTCCCACGCGCACACTCCCCGCATCAACACACTCCCACATGCCTACTCGTTCCAACACGCACCAACACACTCCCACGCCGCACACTCCCATGCACTAACACACTGCCACACGCACCAACCAGTCCCACACGCCAACACACTCCCACACGCACCAACACACTCCCACACGCACCAACACACTCCACCGCACCAACACATTCCACATGCGCCAACACACTCCCAATGCATCAACTCCCACATGCCAACCTGCTCCCACGCACCAACACTGTCGCACATGCTCAACACTCCCACATGCACCAACTCCCAGCACCAACACTCCCACACGCACCAACACGTTCCCACATGCCAACACACTCCACATGCGCCAACACACTCCCATGCACCAACACACTCCCACATGCCAACACCTCCCACACGCCAACACCTCCCACACGCACCAACACTGTCGCACACTCCAACACACTCCCACATGCCAACAAACTCCCATGCCACACTCCCACACGCACCAACACATTCCCACATGCACCAACACACTCCCACATGCACCAACACACTCCCACATGCGCCAACACACTCCCACATGCACCAACACACTCCCACATGCATCAACACACTCCCACATGCGCCAACACACTCCCACACGCACCAACACACTCCCACATGCATCAACACACTCCCATACTCACTTATATATCATGGTTTAGGTAATGTGTACATATGTTTCTGTTTCCTTACTTGCAGAGAGCAGATTGTCGCTTCTCGTGCAGCAAGTTCTTCTAGTGACACAACAAATTACTGACCGAAGTCCATCATGATGATCCTAAATGTTGAATAATTTTTAGCGAGCTTAATTCTTACTACTCGTGCCCAGCCGCTACCAATGAACGTCATTGTCAAATTGCAATCAGTGAAGCCATGGTGTTCAGGAATGAGAGTGCATATATCAAGACCAAGATTGTTTATAAAGGTAGTGAGATAAAGATGCAGTGTATGCCGCTGCCGAAATCATCTGTGCATCTACTCGGTGATTGATAGCATTAGCAATCATTGCCACGTGTCTGTCGGAAGATTAATAAGAACTGCTTGCACCCACTGTACTCAGATGAGCGGCCAGCCTGGAGAAGCACCCTTGTTACTGCTCCTCTCTCAGTTCATCAACTTCTGTTAGTTACGGCAGACTTGTCCTCACACTGGTACATGTTTAAAATTTGTTACCAGCAGTGATTAAAAATGTTATGTTCTTCACTGTCTCTGCGTACCTGATTTTGGTCACTCCCTGTTGAGTTCCGCTTAAATGATTTGCCGAAAAGCTTGTCGACATTGCGTGTACCTGAGCAAATTTTCTTTTCTGTAGGTTATGAAGAAGCAGAAATTTTCCAACCAGCAACTTTAACATACACTTTTGGATATGTTCCTACAATCCAATCTATCATCCTATCCAAAGCACCTCTGGTAATTTTTTCGTAGATATGAGATGTTGGCTGTGAGTCTTGTTTTGATTGCCGGTTACAGCGCGTGGAGGATGCCCCTAACGTCAAATTATAAGGTGAAGAAGAACATAAGCCAGTGATCCCACTTCTTCTGGTGCTCTGACTCGTCTAACTGGACAGTCCTTATTGGGCTGTCATCACGTGTCACAACGAAAAGAGGAAGAGACTTGAATCCTTACAGCCGAGTGAAAAAACTGGGAATAAAACTAAACAAGCAATAATTATTGTTGTGTCGTCTGAGGGCATAGACACGAATAATGTTAAGTAATTAAGGCAAAATTTCAATACCATTAGACTCTAAAGTTAAGAGTAAAACCAAAAACAGTTCATATTTACGTCAAATCGGTGTTGCTCCTTGTAGTTTAAATTGCATGGTTAGGGCCTTTAGGACATGCTTCTAACCAGTTTAGAATAAAGACTGATAATAGCGAAGAATCATTTAGGGTTCTCGAATGAAAAAAAATGACCTTGTATAATGTTTTGAATATATCAAACCCAAGATTGGCATATTGTACTGTATAAGACACATAAGAGGGAGAAATTGTGGAGTAAACCTTGATATCAGGCGTTCCCTATAAACCCCCTTCAGGACATGGCGTAAATAAGATACAGGTGGATCATCTACCAAACAGCGCTACCAGCCTTAATAACACCGCTATCGCTGCCGAGAACAACACACAGTCGCTCACAAACTATTCAGTGTCTCAGTAGTAATGCGTATTCATATCCTGAGGCGTTATTCTTTCTTTCTTTAATATATTTTACCCTGCGAACTCCAAGTGATATGCTTATGAACTCTGTGTGTGTGTAGTAATGATAAAAAATAATAATAATAAACGGTTTATTAATAGAGATGCAGCCGGTGGCTGAAAATATACACACTTACATGTGATTTAGACATAATAATATACGTTAAATACATTTACAGGGCTATACAGTACATAAATCAGGAACTGTTTATTATTTTAACAATAGATGGGATGGTGTTATTCTTACATCTATCAGTGTGGGTCATAAAGGCTGAATTTTGTTGTAGTGGCGGACTGCGCGAGGTGGGTGGGGGACTGCAGGTGGCAGAAAGTGGCGATGACGAGGATGGTGCAGTAGCCCACTGCCAAACCGCCAAACCTTGCTAGTGCGTGGTGGTGGAGGTCACTGAGGGATGGCATTTCCAGGGTGGAGAGAGTGTTGTTGTAGCCGGAGTAGTCTGCGCCGAGCATGATTCTGCAGGCCCTCTTGTGTACCTTCTCTAGCTGACGTTGTTGGGTAGAGTTGAGAGAAGACGACCAGGCTGGTGACGCATACGTTAATTTTGGGAGTATAAATGCGTTGTAGATAATCCTCAGCTCTGGCTTCGATGCCCCAAGTGACCTGAGTCGTCATAACATGTAGAGTCGGTACGACGCTGCCTTGATTGTGCTGATTACCTGGGCCTTCCAGTCCAGTTTGTGGTCTATAGTTACACCCAGGAGTTTGGCAGACTGCATTAACTGGAGAGGATGGGCACTCACTGTACCGCCACCACTCCAGCGGTGGCGGTATTAAAGTGCATGACTACGGTTTTGGTGTGATTGATGTTGACCTTGTTCTCTATAGTCCATGCCTGTAGCCTGTCCAGGGTGCCTTGTAGCAATGAGTAGTCCGGTGAGGTGTTGTCCACTGTAACCTCCACAGTGCAGTCATCCACATACTTCCACCTGTAAGGACTGTCCCATAGAGCGTCGTTGATCAGGATTAGGAAGCACAGTGGTCCCATCTAGGTCCCCTGGGGCACACCGCAGGTGAGGTGTTGGAATGTGGAGAGAGAACCCTGGTACCTCACTGCCTGACGACGCTCACTCAGGAAACCAGTGAGCCATGAGACCAGGTTAGTGGGCAGCCCTAGTGCAATGGCCTTGTTGATAACAGTGCAGTGATCAACAAGGTCAAAAGCCTTCCTGAAGTCAACAAGTGCAACGGCCAGTGATGTCTTACGTTTCTCCAGGGTTTTGTGCAGAAAATCCAGGAAACTAACTAAGCAGTGTGCTGTAGAGGACATCCTCATATTGCCAAATTGCTGTGGATCAATTGACTGATAAATACTAGCAAATGCCCATTAAAAAACAAAGTCTTCATAGAGTAGACTGGGCGTGGGGTTAATGGCAACTGGCCTGAGGTCACTATGGGACTGTGGGGTGGGTACCTTGGGGATAGGGGTGACAAATGCAGTTTTCTCTTCATTAGGGCATTTGCTTTGCCTGAGGGATGCATTAATAATGGAACAGGGGTCAGGACTGCAAACTTTTGGATTTAAATTTCAGGAGTTTAATGGCAATTTCAAATAAGAACATAAGAACATAAGAATGGAGGAAACTGCAGCGGGCCTATTGGCCCATACTGGGCAGTCCCATTTACACCCAACCCCTATTGCTCATATATCCATCAAACCTATGTTTGAAGCTATCCAGCGTATTCGAGTTAATGATGATGTTTGGTAACTTGTTCCACTCATCCACTACTCTATTTCCAAACCAATGTTTACCGATTTTGCGCCTAAATCTAAATTTGTCTAATTTAAAACCATTGTTACGAGTTCGCTCCTGGTTGGATAGTTTGAGTACCTTTGTAATGTCCCCTTTGTTCAGCCCTGACGTCCATTTATACACCTCTATCATATCGCCCCTCACTCTACGTCTCTCGAGGAAGTGCAAATTAAGATGCTTTAACCTGTCTCTGTACTCAAGGTTCCTAATGCCCGGGATTAGTCTTGTCATTCTCCTCTAAGATTCTTTCCAAGGAATCTATATCCATTCTGTAATACGGTGACCAGAATTGAACTGCGTAATCCAAGTGGGGTCTCACAAGCGTAAGATATAGTTTTAAGATAACCTCGCTAGTCTTGTAACTAATACTCCTTTGTATGAACCCAAGTACTCTATTGGCCTTGTTTCTAGCAAATAAACATTGCTTACTTGGCTTAAGATTCCTACTTATCATGACTCCTAAATCTTTCTCACAGTCGGATTTCTCAATAACATCGTTGTTCATCTGGTATCTGACTTCCCTATTTACATCTCCTATACTGAGTGTTTTACATTTGTCCACATTGAATCTCATTTGCCATTTTTCAGACCATTCGAAAAATTTGTTTAGATCTTCCTGTAGTTTTGCGGAGTCATCGTCAGATTTAATTACACGCCCTATTTTAGTGTCATCAGCAAATTTACAGTACTTATGTAGCTGTCTACCCCGTTATCTATGTCGTTTATGTATATAATAAATAATAATGGTCCGAGTACTGAGCCTTGGGGAACTCCAATAGTGACGTTGCTCCAATGGGACTTAGTGCCCTTAATGCTCACTCCCTGTTTCCTGTCCTGTAACCACGCCCTAATCCATTTTAGAATATCTCCTTTAATGCCATGAGCCTCTACTTTTCTTATTAGTCTTTCGTGGAAGGCTCTGTCGAAGGCTTTGCTAAAGTCGAGATATACCACATCATAATTGTATCCATCGTCCACTGATTCGAAAACAGATGAAAAGAATGTTAATAGATTAGTTAGACATGAACGCCCGCTTGTGAAGCCATGTTGTGAATCATTGATCAACTTGTGCTTCTCCAGGTGATTTCGAATAGAGTTTGAAATAATTGCTTCCAGTAATTTGCCTACAATTGATGTTAGACTGATTGGTCGGTAGTTAGAGGATAGTGATTTATCTCCCTTCTTGAAAATCGGTATTACATTCGCTATCCTCCAGGATTCTGGTACTACACCCGTTTTTAAGGACATGTTAAACAACTTTGCTAAGGGCATACTAAACTCTTCCTTACATTCCTTTAATACTCTGGCAAATATCTCATCGGGACCAGGTGACTTATTAGGCTATAGTTTGTCTATTTGCATACTAACATCGTTACTAGTCACTACTATCTCACTTAATTTATTTTCTTCACTATCTCTGTATAGAGTCGCAGCCTCGGGTATCATGTTTAAACTTTCGGAAGTGAAAACAGTTGAAAAATATTTATTCAGATTATTGCTCATTTCTCCGTCGTTATCTGTTAGCTCGCCGGTATCTGACTGTATTGGTCCAATCTTGTCTTGTGTTTTGGTGTGATACATTTGATAGTCTCTCTCGGTGTTTGCCTTAGACTCCCTTGCTATCTTCAGTTCATTAGTCCTCTTTGCTTTTCTTATCTCGGTCTTAACCCTACCGGCCAATACCTTATAATAATCTCGGAGGTAAACTTCGCCACGATTTATTCTCCTACCTATAGCCCTCCTTTGTCCAATAATATTATTTAAATAATTATTTATCCATTTAGGGTCATTGTTGTTTGATCTGAGTTTTGGGAGGGGGGGGAGCGGCAAGGCAAGTAGGCTGGGAGGAAAGTGAGGTCAAGACTGGGTAGGGTATGATGTATGGTAGCAAATTGATTGTTAATTGTCTCAGCCTCCTCCTCACTAGGTAAATGAGAGATAAAAGGAAATGTGGGAGACTGATGGTTAAGACCACAGAGATCTTTTACCTAAGAGTACCACTGACCGATGCCGACCTCCTTGAGGCCGTGCACTTTCCTGGGATAATAAGACTTCTTGGCTGACTTGATTTCCCTGATGACTTGGTAACATAAACTTTTGTAAAGGCGGTTGTTGGTGTAGTATGCCTTGTTGCGCTGCTCAATTAGTCTTTTGATACGGGGTGTAATCCACGGGACATCATCAGGGTGGATCCTCAGTGTCTTGGCTGGAAAGTAGTGGTGATAGGCTCTGGTGATAGTGTCCAGGTAATTATCCCACTTGTTCTGCACTTCGTTTACTGTGATCACTTCAGTCCAGGGTCACCCATTGTCCGAAACGCCGCATGGCAGAGTTAGGGGTAGGTCGGTAAGTCCTGGTGACAACTGGCTGTCGTGTGATGGTAGATGTAGGTGACCACAGCAGGGACAGGTGGGTGCATCGCCCTGTGGGAGGCAGCGGCTGGGGGAGGTGGTTGCCGAGATCAGTCATGATGAGGTCCAGGGTGGCATTCCAATGTGCAGGAAAGTCAACTATCTGTGCAAGATAGAGGTGTTAGGTGATGTTGCTGATGTCTAACTCATTAAAGTCACCGCATATCACTAGCTTAGCACATGCTAATCTGGATCTCAGGGAGTCAGCAGTGTCAATTATATGAGTAACCAGTACATTAGCGGTATTGCGAGCGCGGGAGGGGGGGTGATAAGCCACACAAACAATGAGGGAGGCAAGCTGGTGGGAGGTGGGAGGTGGGAGTGACCTTAACCCACAAAGCTTCTACATCCTCAGATACATTAACACCAAGGTGTGATGGTTTAAGGTCACGGCGACAGTACAGCACTACACCACCACCTCTCCTGTCCTTTCTAAGGTGGTGAAATAACTCATAGTTTTCTATGGCACAGATCTCAGGAACAATTTGCCATGCCTCTGTTGTCGCCACAATACCTGCACCAACTGACTTCACTGTAACACTGACCTCCACCTTATTGCATAAAGATGTAACATTGGACAGCAATTGGGATGGTAGGCTGTACCATAGTCGCGTGTGTGTGTGTGTGTGTGTATGTGTGTGTCTTAGTGTGGGAGGAAACAACATAGGAAAGGTTAGGAGTGAGGAACTTTTCAAGAGGTATAGGGGAGCGCTTGGGAAGGTTATAGATAGGGGAGGGATCCCGATAGTATGTGGTTGGTCGTGAATGGCTGTCCAGGGCAATTGCTATAAATTGCCTACTGGAAAAACATTGTGCAAACAATGGTTGGGCATTTATTGATAACTGGCAACCATTCTATGGCAACGACTACCTGTACAGTCGTGACGGAGTACACTTGTCTCGCCCGGGGGTAAAGACGTTGTCTGCATCCCTGGAGTGTGAAATTGTCACTCCAAAGGGGGGGGGGGAGGTTCGAGTAAAAATAAAGCAGGTACTGGGGAGTAAAAGTGGTTACTCAGGACAGGGGGTAAAACAGGACCAGGGAAGGGTAGGTTTAAATGTATACTATACAAACAGTAGGAGCGTTAGAAATAAAATAGACTTGCTGAGAGCGGTTGTATATACCGAGAATGTAGAAGTCATAGCAATCACCGAAACTTGGATGAATCTGGCGAGCAAAATTTTTTTATCAGAGTGCCACATAGAAGGGTACAACCTTTTTCACAAGGACAGGGAAGGTAGGAAGGGGGGAGGGGTCGCACTCTTCGTCAGGGACACATTAAAATGTTGTATTAATAAATCAATAAAGGGTGAAATAGGAACCCAGTCTGTATGGGTAGAAATTACGGAAGGAAGATAAAAAAATAATTATGGGAGTGATTTACAGGCCCCAAGTCTTGGGAAAGAAGCAGCTCAGCCCATATGGCAGGAAATGAGTAGGGCAGCAAAATATAACAACCTGTGCATTATGGGGGATTTCAACTTCAGAAATATTGACTGGGACAACATTGTAGGTGACTATGAATCTGAAGACTTCCTAGACGCAGTACAGGACAATTTTTTGAAACAACTAATTACAGAACCTACTAGAGGTGACAATATACAGTATTAGACCTAGTATTAACAAATAAAGAAAATATTATCAGAGATATCACAATAGGGGAAGAACTAGGTAACAGTGATCACAGAGAAATCAGGTTCACCCTAAATTGGGAAACGAAAAACAATGGCAATATGGTCAGAGTCCCAAACTTTCGATTGGCGGATTATCAGGGGTTAAGAAGGTACCTAGGTGAGGTCACCTGGGAACAGTCAGGTCAGTCCCCGGCAGGAACAGGTGAGGTCACAGGCAACACAACAATTGATCATGACTATAATATATTCACTAGTATACTACATAAAGCACAAGAACAAAATATACCATAGAGAAAAATTAGGTCAAAAAAGAATGAGCCAAGGTGGATGACCAGAAAACTTAAACATGACAGGAATAAAGAAAGGAATTTATAAGAAATTAAAGGGAGGGGAGGAGCAGCTCAGAAATAGGTATAATGAACTATCTAGGAATGTTAAGAAAAATGTAAGGAAAGCAAAGAGGGACGACGAAATCAGGATAGCAAGAGAATCCAAGGCGAATCCCAAGGGATTTTTCTAGGTATATAGGACAAAGGTCAAGGATAAAGTTGGGCCTTTAAAGTTAGGGAGGGGGGAAGTGATCGATGACAGTGAAGAAATAAGCAAAGCATTGAACAGCTACTTTTTATCAGTTTTCACAGAAGAAATTCACAAAGAAATTCCAGAGGTGGAACTAATATTTAGGGGAAAGGAAGACGAGAAATTAAAGAATATGACTATCAGAAAAGAGGATGTTCTTAAGAGGATAAATAAATTAAAGAAGACAAAATCCCCAGGGCCGAATGAAATTTTCCCTCGAGTCTTGAAAGAGTGTAGGGAACACATTAGCAGACCCCTCGTAAATTTATTTACAAAATCATTAGACACTGGAGTTGTGCCAGGCAAATGTAGTACCCATATTCAAAAAGGGAGACAGAGCATCAGCGTCAAATTACCGGCCGATCAGTTTTAGGTCAGTAGTGGGGAAATTTCTTGAATCAATTATAGCAAGTAGCATCTGATCGCATTTAGAGAAAAGCAAATTAATCTACGACTCTCAACATGGGTTTACAAAGGGAAAATCTTGTCTAACAAATCTGCTGACGTTTTTTAGGAAAGTCTTCAAGGTAGTAGATAATGACGAAAATTACGATGTTATTTACTTAGACTTTAGCTAAGCATTTGACAGAGTACCGCATCAGAGGCTTCTGAGAAAAGTTAAGGCTCATGGTATCGAGGGGAAGTTTTAAATTGGATAAAATCATGGCTCACCGATAGAACGCAGAGGGTCAGCATAGATGGTGTTAAATCTGAGTGGGGCTGTGTAACCAGTGGGGTTCCCCAGGAGTCAGTACTAGGCCCACTTTTGTTCATAATCTACATAAACGATCTAGATACTGGGATCAGCAGTGACATAAGCAAGTTTGCGGATGACACCAAAATAGGGGGGCAGATTAATTCAGGGCAGGATGCAAATGCACTACAGGAGGATTTAAATAAACTGCAGGAATGGTCAGAAAAATGGCAAATGAAATTCAACACCAGCAAGTGCAGCGTACTTAATATTGGAAGAACAAATACTGTCGACTTGTGAAAGAGACTTTGGGGTACTTGTAAGCCCAAACCTACGGCCTAGAAAACAGTGCGTTAATGTTCGAAATAAGGCAAACAGAGTATTAGGTTTTATATCTAGAAGTGTAAGTAATAAGAGTGCAGAGGTCTTATTGCAACTATATCTTGCGCTAGTCAGGCCGCACCTCGATTATGCGGTTCAGTTCTGGTGCTCCTATTATAGAATGGATATCAATTCACTGGAGTCGGTGCAGCGAAGAATGACGAAAAGGATTCCGGGACTTAGAAATCTTTCATATCAAAATAGGATAAAGAAACTTAACTTGCATTCCCCAGAAAGACGAAGAGTGCGGGGAGATATGATAAAAGTATTTAAGTGGGTGAAAGGAATCAATAAAGGGGTTATAGATAAAGTTCTTATAATATCCGAGCAGGATGGGACTCGTAGCAACGGATTTAAGTTGGATAAGTTTAGGTTTTGGAGGGAGATAGGAAGGAACTGGTTCACAAATAGGGTGGTGGACGAGTGGAACAAGCTTAGTAACTTTGTAGTAAGTGCTGGAACGTTGGAAAGTTTTAAAAGGAGGCTAGATAGATTCATGGATGATAGAGAGTGGTAGTAACTCTCGACAGGAGCTGCCATGCACAGGCCAACCGGCCTATTGCAGGCTCCTTATGTTCTTCTTATGTTCTTATGTGTGTGTGTGTGTGTGTGTGTGTGTGTGAAGACGAAGGAATATGTGTGTGCTTGTGTGTGTGTGTGCGGGTAGGGGGAATATTTATTTAGTAAGGGTGTGTGTGTCATCTTTTCTTTTGATTCCCTGTAATACATAATTTCGTTTTATTTCGGGAGAGTAATAGTGTTATCGTTCCGCTACATTGTTTCTCTAAACTCGCGCTTTAAATCAGACTAAATTTACACCCAGGCCAGTCTATTGCTTATGACCTGTGGGTTGACACTGTCACCTCGCACCACAGTCAACAAAACTAATTATTCCTGTCATTAAGTGAGCAAATTATTCTCACAGTAATACGCAGTAACCCTAAGCTGACCCAAGTAATTCATCATCAAGAAATGATTAACATAATAAAACATTTTACTACGAAATATTTACAAAAGAACTGAGAAAAAGTTTAGATGTTATCAGTGTCAGACTTACCAAGAAAGTCAATATAATTATCTTATTTCTTTTTTCTTTTTTTCACCCTACATAACTGCATTGTGTTGTGTCTTTACAGGAGTGTGTGGCCGCGCCGGAGCTGACAAAACCACTCAACACCGTACATCATCCTCACCACTCTGTCCGGTGAAGGTGAGGTCAAGCCAGACACAGTGCCCCTTCCCTCCCCCCTCACGCACTGTAGTGGAGGGGTAGGGTGGCCTCCCGACAGTACCCCCCACACAGTGTATGTATGGGATGGGGAAGTCTAGCTGAAGTCCTTGTCTTCTCACACAGTCTGATGGCGTGGCGGGGCAGACTCATATGGGTATACCTTCCCCCGCACCGTATGGGGGAGGGAGTGTTGGGGCGGGCAAGGCATGGTACACAACCCCCCCACACAGTATGGTAGTGGGGCAGTACATGGTACACCCCCACACAGTGTTGTGGTGGGGCAGTACATGGTAAACCCACACACAGTGTTGTGGTGGAGCAGTACATGGTACACCCCCACACAGTGTTGTGGTGGGGCAGTACATGGTAACACCCCCACACAGTGTTGTGGTGGAGCAGTACATGGTACACCCAGACACAGTGTTGTGGTGGAGCAGTACATGGTACACCCCCACACAGTGTTGTGGTGGGGCAGTACATGGTACACCCCCACACAGTGTTGTGGTGGGCAGTGTGTGCACCCACAGTGTTGTGGTGGAGCAGCACATAGTACACCCACACAGTGTTGTGGTGGGGCAGTACATGGTACACCCCCCACACCAGTGTTGTGGTGGGGCACAGTGGGGCAGTACATGGCACACACCCCACACAGTGTTGTGGTGGAGCAGTACATGGTACACCCCCACACAGTGTTGTGGTGGGGCAGTACATGGTACACCCCCGCACAGTGTTGTGGTGGAGCAGTACATGGTACACCCCCACACAGTGTTGTGGTGGTGCAGTACGTGGTACACCCCCGCGCAGTGTGGGGTTGGGACAGGACATGGTACACCCCCACACAGTGTGGGGGTGGGGCAGGGCATGGTACACCCCCGCACTGTGTGGGGGTGGGACAGGACATGGTACACCCCCACACAGTGTGGTGATGGGACAGGAAATGGTACACCCCCACACAGTGTGGGGGTGGGCCAGGACATGGTACACCTCCACATACTAACCCTCCGCCATGATGCGCCTTATATAATCTTCACTCACCCTCCCCTACCTGTAGTCTGTTGTATCAACTCTTAACTTGTGTTCACACTCTTTCCCTGTACAGGTATTTGATATTCCATCATTTCTTACGATCATTACTTCACATCTTGCATCACCTTCCTTACTTTCTTAGTTTTACTCCCTGGTTCCCACCTTCACTCCCTTGTTCCTACCTTCACTCCCAGGTTCCTACCATCACTCCCTTGTTCCTACCTTCACTCCCTGGGTCCTACCTTCACTTCCTTGTTACTACCTTCACCCCCAGATTCCTACCTTCACTCCCTGGTTCCTATCTTCACTTTCTTGTTCCTGCCTTCACTTCCTTGCTCCTACCTCCACTTTCTTGTTCCTAACTTCATTTCCTGGTTCCTACCTTCACTTCTTGTTCCTACCTTCACTTCCTTGTTCCTACCTTCACTCCCTGGATCCTAACTTCACTTCCTTGTTCTTACCTTCACTCCCTGGTTCCTACCTTCACTTTCTTGTTCCTACCTTCACTTCCTTGCTCCTACCTTCACTCCCTGGTTCCTACCTTCACTTCCTTGTTCCTACCTTCACTTTCTTGTTCCTACCTTTACTTCCTGGTTCCTACCTTCACTTCTTGTTCCTACCTTCACTTCCTTGTTCCTACCTTCACTCCCTGGTTCCTACCTTCACTTCCTTGCTTCCACCTTCACTCCTTTGTTGCTACCTTCATTCTGTGGTTCCTACTCTCACTCCCTGGTTCCTACCTTCACTTTATTGTTCCTACCTTCACTTCCTTGTTTCTATCTTCACTCCCTTGTTCCTACCTTCACTTCCTTGTTCCTACCTTCACTTTCTTGTTCCTACCTTCACTTCCTTGTTCCTATCTTCATTCTCTGGTTCGTACCTTCACTTCCTTGTTCCTACCTTCACTTTCTTGTTCCTACCTTCACTCCCTTGTTCCTACCTTCACTCCCTGGTTCCTACCCTCACTTCCTGGTTCCTATCTTCACTTTCTTGTTCCTTCCTTCACTTCCTGGTTCCTACCTTCACTTCTTGTTCTTATCTTCCCCTACCTTCACTTTCTTGTTCCTACATTCACTTTCTTGCTCTACCTTCACTTCTTGTTTCCTACCTTCACTTTCTTGTTCCTACCTTCACTTCTTGTTTCCTTCACTTCCTGGTTTCTACCTTCACTTCATGTTCCTACCTTCACTTTCTTGTTCCTACCTTCACTTTATTGTTCCTACCTTCACTTTCTTGTTGCTACCTTCACTTCTTGTTCCTACCTTTACTTCCTGGTTCCTACCTTCACTTCCTGGTTCCTACCTCCCCTTTCTTGTTCCTACCTTCACTTTCTTGTTCCTACCTTCACTTCTTGTTCCTACCTTCACTTCCTGGTTCCTACCTTCATTTCCTGGTTCCTACCTTCACTTTCTTGTTCCTACCTTCACTTTCTTGTGCCTACATTCACTTTCTTGTTCATACCTTCACTTTTTGTTCCTACCTTCACTTTCTTGTTCCTACCTTCACTTCTTGTTCCTGATTTCACTTTCTTGCTCCTACCTTCACTTTCTTGTTCCTGCCTTCACTTCCTGGTTCCTACCTTCACTTCTTGTTCCTACCTTCACTTCTTGTTCCTACCTTCATTTCCTGGTTCCTACCTTCACTTTCTTGTTCCTACCTTCACTTTCTTGTTCCTACATTCACTTTCTTGTTCATACCTTCACTTTTTGTTCCTACCTTCACTTCTTGTTCCTACCTTCACTTCATGTTCCTACCTTCACTTTCTTGTTCCTACATTCACTTTCTTGTTCATACCTTCACTTTTTGTTCCTACCTTCACTTTCTTGTTCCTACCTTCACTTCTTGTTCTACCTTCACTTCCTGGTTCCTACCTTCACTTCCTGGTTCCTACCTCCCCTTTCTTGTTCCTACCTTCACTTCCTTGCTCCTACCTCCACTTTCTTGTTCCAACCTTCACTTCTTTTTCCTACCTTCACTTCTTGTTCCTACCTTCACTTTCTTGTTCCTACCTTCACGTCTTGTTCCTACCTTCACTTTCTTGTTCATACCTTCACTTCTTGTTCCTACCTTCACTTCTTGTCACTACTTTCACTTCCTGTTCCTACCTTCACTTCTTGTCACTACATTCTCTTATTGTTCCTACCTTAACTTTCTTGCTCCTACCGTCACTTTCTTGTTCCTACCTTCACTTTCTTGCTCCTACCTTCACTTCTTGTTACTACCTTCACTTTCTTGTTCCTACCTTCACTTCTTGTCCCTACCTTCACTTCTTGTTCCTACCTTCACTATCTGGTTCTTAGGTTTCCGTAAAACATTTTGTATACAGTAATACTGTAACTTGACTTTCAATGACTCTGTATTAATTGATTGTTCTAATTCTGCATGCAAGGACAAGTGATTCTCTCTCTCTCTCTCTCTCTCTCTCTCTCTCTCTCTGTAATGTAAATGAAATTTCTTGTATATGTCACTTTAATGTACTCAACCATAATCACAAACGCAGGAAATGTTGTCGTACAGGAAAGCATCATTTAGAAGTAATTCCAATTCAATACAACCAACCATGTATGGGGACTATTATTTTAATCACCTCCAATGTACAGTTTTATTACTGGCGTCTTTTTTATATAATATATCAATAAATGTTGATACCTGGTGACTTAGGGAAGCTTCTCTGCTAAATTAGACTGTACCTGGCGTGTTGTGACCACCCACCGGCATCAGCTTCTATCAGTCATATCCAGGAGGCATTCATTGTTACGTGTTGATCACAGGTTCATATGTTAGTTTACAAGTAGAATTTCATTACCCGTTAACGAATACGGAAATGAGATTGGACAGACCTACCTGACAAGACACACAGTACTTTTGTAACAGACGGCCCAACTCAATCTATTTTTATATATGGTTGTAAAATAGACCAAGGTGTATCAGTCAGGTGTGTGTGTGTGTGTATGTGTGTGTGTGTGTTTAGTTTAAATAGTTTGTGTTCATTTAAGAAATATGTATAATACAAAATAAATATCTATATATGAATTTTTATTATCCTCTTAAAATATTCCTTAATACATACTGAGAATAATATATCGCACGACACTGATGTTAAGTATGAGGCCAACAGGCGTGCGTGTTGTGTTGTGTTGTGTTGTGTTGTGTTTGTCTTTGCGTGCTGCTTCTCCAACACAGTAAGTTTTACCTGCTGGCCACCCTACTCAACAACACTTACCCCCACCAGGAGTAAAAGATCTGAGGCAGGGAGCGTCATATGTAATCACGGAGAGATACACGGGCCCAGGGACCCCTATATAGCGCTTTAAGCTGGAAAACTTTATTGTGAGAGCGACAGTAAGCCTTAACAGTAATCTCCTCTAAGTCAGCCAAGTAGGCCGTTTTGCTCATGTAGAAGGCAGGAAGCTCTTAATCTAGGATGAAAGCCTGACATTTCCAGAGATATATACTGGAATTTTCAGGAGCTTTGTTGATATGGAACATCCAACCATTTTCCAACAGTTTTTGTCATCTTCAGGATACTGGAAAACAAAGGCACTGGCAGAGAGACAAAGGCTCATAAAAATCTCAGCGATGCTATTTTCTGTATATATATATATATATATATATATATATATATATATATATATATATATATATATATATATATATATATATATATATATATATATATATATATATAGTTCTTCCCTTATTCATAGTCACATTTCCTTTAATTGTCGTAACAAATATTATGAAGACTGAAGATATCCTTTTGGTTCACCTCTCCGCCCCTCACATCACCCATCACCAACACGACCATCCCCAACACCGCTTAAGTACCTGCTTTCTGGTCATTTATATACTCACTGCTCCTTGAATGTTCATTCCCCGAACCTTGAATGTCATTCTTGGTCTTCCTCTCTCACTCTTACTAACAATCTCGGAATCAACTGTTCGCTAATTTTATCAATCTTTCCGTTCCTGTTCTGTCAGCAAATTCTTATCAGTTCTCTAACAGACTTCTTCCACTTCCACATATTCATTTTATTTTTATTTATTGTTCCCGCATCCTTCATAATGCTCCTATAAAAATCGTTCACACTTCACACGCGAACGATGTTATTTTCTCCATTATTCTTCCTGTATATACTGCCATTACGTATATATTTATCAGTGAATCTATTATTTTCTGCTCCCCAAATATCTGGTGATGCCATTGGTTATTTAATATTCCATTCACTGATATATTTACTAACACGTATCTGAAACACCTCATTTCTTTCATTCTGTCTCAATCTACACAAACATTTATTTCTGTCTCCCCCTTCCTTAGTTATGGTGCTTTCATCAATTTACTTATTTTCGCATTTGCTACTAATTTCCTATTAGAATACCATCTTCAAAACTCATACAGAAATATTTGTATCTTCTCTTTAAAATTACCCACTAAGGACGTTATTCAGCTTTCATTTCTTCATTCATTCATTATCTGTCAGACTCGCACCCGTCTTAGCACTTATGTTAACCTCTATCATTCTCCCATTCATGATATTGTTGAACATTAAATATCATTCTTGGAGTGTCTTTTATTAGTAACCATCAACTCTCCTCCTCCTCCTCACATCCACACACACACACACACTACTACTACTACTTTGCTATCACTCGGAATCGAGGATGACGATCATCCAGCTATGATAAAATGATACGAGTTATTAAGGATGTTACCTTCGTTGGTGAGCTCTGAGGTGACTAGAGAGGCCGATACGGGACCTGCAGGGTCGTGCACAGGTGTTGCACGTGTGGAGGGCTACATCTAGTGCGGGAGGGGTTACGGCAGCGTCTTTCCAGCGTTGGCGCTTGTCTGCCTCGGTATGCAGTCGGGCTAACTCGAAAGTATTGACACTTCGTGTGAGGGTCGATTTTGGCACTTTTTCAGGCTTGTCTTAAGCCTATTCTTATGCTTTTTTCAGTTGCCCTCCAGGGTTACGTTTACTATTCGTTAGGTAACTAGGTGTAAAGTAGCTGCTTTCGCAGTCTACTGTTGTCCATGCAGGTAACATGGCCAGTACAACGTAGTTGCTCATGGATAATGGTAGCCTCGATGCTCCTACAGTTCGCGTCAGCGAGAATACTGGCATTTGCTCTCTTGTCTTCCCAGCGAACTCGGAGGATGGAACGTAGACTACGTTGACGAAAGTTTTCAAATGACTTGATGTACCTCCTGTATGTGACCCATATCTCACTGCCACATAGCAGGGTGGGGAGGACAACTGCTTGATATATGTGCAACTTTGTAGATAGCTTCAGCTCCTTACAGCTGAAGACACGGGTACGGAGTCTGTCAAAGGCTTGATATGCAGATCTGACCCGATGTTGATTCTCTTCATCGATGTCTGCGGTGGTGGACAGGTGGGAACCGAGATACTGAAAGTGGGCAACTTAGAGAGGGTAGTACCGTTAAGCTGGAAGGATGGTGGAGGTGTGGATGAACCAGGGGCAGGCTGAAAGACAAACTGAGTCTCACATACATTCCCCTCAAGGCCGAAGTGTACATACGCATCAGCGGAGGTGTTGAGGATCTCCTGTAGATCGCGTTCAGTGTGAGCGACAAGGATGAGGTCGTCTGAATACTGAAGCTCAATAACTGAAACTGTCGACACCTTTGTTCTTGCCTGGTGTCGTCTTATGTTGAAAAGACCCTTCATCCGGTACTGGATGTCCACCCTGCTGGCTAAATTGGCACTGGCACGAGTAAGGAAGGCAGCCAAGAAAATGGAAAAGAGTTGGTGCCAGTACACATCCTTGTTTTACCCCCGTTTGGATGAGGAAGAACTCAGACTGGGTGCCATTGTGCAGGACTCTGCTGTTCATGCCATCGTGGAGTTGCCTCACAATGGCGATGAATTTTGGTGGGCAGCCAAAACGGATGAGGGTCCACCAGAGGGCTTCCCTGTTGACCAAGTCGAAAGCCTTGGTTAGGTCGATGAAAGCCATGTACAGGTCACGACGCTGTTCTCTGTACTTTTCCTGTATCTGGCGGGCAGCAAAGATTATGTCAGTGGTGCCACGTGACGGTCTAAAACCACACTGACATTCTGGGAGGAAGTTTCCCGCCTCAGGAAAAAGTCTGTTTAGGAGGACAAGGGCGGCAATCTTGCCAGCTACGGACAGCAGCGAGATCCCGCGGTAGTTGCCGCAGTCTGATCGGTCTCCCCTGTTCTTGAAAATACTGACGATGGAAGCGTCTTTAAATGATTAGGTATTTTCTCCTTTTTCCCATATATTCTCCAGACGACTACTAAGCAGAGGTCCTCCTGCTTTATATCCCTTAGCTTGGATTCCATTAGGCCCCGAGGCTTTGTTATTTTTCATCTGTTTGATGGCAGTAGCTACCTCATCCAGGGATGGAGGATAGCTGAGGTGGGTCAGCTTTGGATACTAAGGGACCTGCTGGGTAGTCAGGACACATACACACACACACACCTAAGAAAACTTTTAACAGATAGTACTTAAAATTTGTTCATTCATCCTATACAGTTCTATACAGTTTGAATTCTTCTGACGTTGTTACATTGTTTTAAGTAATATGGTCATTTTTTCAAAATTTTTAAACGATACTGTACATATATTTCATCTTTACTCTCTCTAGCTGCGATTTCTTTCAAATATCCTTTTTAATCCTACCCTTTTCTCACTCTCCTATGTACTCCGTTTTATTACAGTTCTTTCAGTCAACTTTAAAAGAATTCTTCCTTCCATTTTTTTTGTATGTACGTTATCAACATTCCTTTGATATTTGTTCTTTTGTGATATCTGTACATAGTTCATATACTTTTGTCATCTTTTTTATTATTTTTCCACTTCTCATCCTCAATATTTTAACTGTTATTAACTAAATATCCTCCCGTCTCACTGTTACTAAGCCTGCTTACAGCTTGTTCAATATTTCCTGAACTGATACTTTTTTAAATTCCGTTTTGACACTTTTAATTCCTCTATATCCCAAACATGTTAACTTTGCCTCTGATTTATCTGTTACATTAAGAAATTACTCGAAATAATCTTTCCATTTCTCTGTAAATTTGTTTGTCCATTGATCCCGTCTTTCAAGCTTAATAACCATTATTTGTCTTTGCGAACTTGGCTTTTCCACTCTATTCATATCCTTTCAGACGCACCTTTTGTTATTTTCTTCTAGCTTTGTAACAAAATTTCTCCAGAGCTTTCATATTGTCGTCTTCTGCATTGTTCCACTATTCTTTCTCTTTCTTCTTCTTCACTTTTCCTGTACACACACACTCTCTCTCTCTCTCTCTCTCTCTCTCTCTTTTCACAAACTCTTCATGTCTGTCTTGTTTAGTTCAGCTAACCTCTCATTTCTTCATTCATACGAATGGTCTTTCATTCTAGTTCTGCTTGTACCTACACTCCTCACCTGCGCTTCCTCCAAATTAACTCTTGAACAGTTCTCATCATTTCTTCAGCCGCACCTCAGCTTCGCCTCTATTCACATGTGAGCTCTTTCTCATAATTTCTTTTTCAGTCATATTTTTCCCAAGGCATTTTGACTTTTTTATTTTTTTATGTTGTAAAATTCCATGATTCGTTTTCTCCATGATTATTCCTATCTCTGTTTTTGTGTGTCTGTCTTATGATGACCACCAGACACAGCTCCCTTTAATACATCCACACCAGTCAATTAACCTTTCAATCTTCTGTACAAAAACACAGATTTAGACACATGTCTTTCCTAATATCTTGCTTCCTTGAATAATTAATTTATTTCTTGTGTTAACCACCTTTTCTCAACTCTCTTTTCTCGCGCAGTTTTGACAGATTTGTTTTATATATATATATATATATATACATATATATATATATATATATATATATATATATATATATATATATATATATATATATATATATATATATATATATACATATATATATATATATATATATATATATATATATATATATATATATATATATATATATGCCTCTCTAACTAAGGTGCTCCTTGTTTCCCTTTTCGTGTGATTTTATCAAAGGTATATATATATATATATATATATATATATATATATATATATATATATATATATATATATATATATATATATATATATGCTGATAACAACAAGGAAAGAAGAAAACACGAAGTTCCCAAGCGCTTTCGTGTGATTCACATCTTCAGGGGTGAGTACAGACTAAAAGAAGTACAACCCTGAAGATGTGAATCACACGCTGTTTTCTTCTTTCCTTTTGTTACCTACAGTGATTTACACCTACTGTATATATATATATATATATATATATATATATATATATATATATATATATTATATATTATATATATATAATATATATATATATATATATATATATATATATATATATATATATATATTATATATATAATATATATATATATATAATATATATATATATATATATATATATATATATATATATATATATATATATATATGTATATATATCATGTAAATCCACAATGAAAACGTGGATAACCCTAACCCTCTCGTGTATGTGTACTCAAAAGTGTCTCTCATGTCTGTCTTTTAGTATAATCCATAATATTCCACGAGAAAACTTAGCATTTTATCACTCAACAGCGCTACAGTAAACACCTTTATTTCCTCAGACATTACCATAAGGTTCTACAAGTACTATTCACATCAGATTTTCCTTCGTGTGTCCTGTGTATGGTAACGTTCATCTGTCTTGACTATATTGTGAGATGTGACGAAGAAGTGAAATTTTAGGACCATATCGGTGATAGTTGCCGGAGTAAGACGACTCGGTGTGTTGAATATTAAGTGACACTAAGTCCCGACAACCTTTCACGAGGTAATGACGAAGCATTCCTTTTCTGGTATTGTTATAATCCTCCAACACAGAAAAGCGTTCAATTCTGAAAAGCATCTCTTGAAAAGTTTCATAAGAAGAAACGTATACTTCTGAAACATAAGTTAAAACATTCAGAGTCGGTCTAAACTTCTACTGGTGGGTAACATGCCGTCTTTGATGTCACTCAGGCTAACCTAGACACAATTATCTTAAAGTGGAATGATAGAGAGTAAGTTTTAGGAGGATATGACATTCTTTCAGATGTAGAGAGAAGGTAAACATGTCACCCCGCGACTCAGTATCGGGACTCAAAGACAAGAACAAATTGAGACAAATGATTAACCAAGACACACGGCAACGTTCAACCTCGACCTACTGATAATAGTGGTGCGAGTTCTGGCTATAGTGAATCTACATCACCATGGCTTCACGAACCTGATTATCGTATGGACTAATGTCATTGATAAAATAATGACACTTACTGCACAAAAAGATATATTAATCAACTCCAAAAGTCCAAGTACATTGGACCGCGCTCACATCTCTTCCAACAAAGCGACACATACTGGGCGTAGTAGTAGTAGTAGTCATCTAGGTGGGGATGACCTGTATAATGACTCCATCAAAAGCATCGATATAGCGGACGCTTGACGAGAGGCGTAAAATGAGAAGTGAGGCTACAGCGTATAAATTTGACCATCTAGCTAACTACAGTACAATACATAACGAATCTTTTTTTTTGGAGGGGGGGGGGGGGTTACGAGGAGTATCTTGCTATCTTAATACTGTATCTGGTTGCCTTGGTCAGTGATGCAGGGAATGAACCAGTAAGAGAATATCTTCCTTTATGTTTCAACACCACTACATCAACATCAAGAGCAGGATGTAGTGCTTGCCTGCGTGTTAGGAAAGGTCAGATGTGACATTACTTAATCTCGCTTGACGTCATCCTCGAATAAACTTGGACCAATATATATGACAAGAGCTCAGACCCTAACTACACCTTAGCATATCTGTGAGGCTACGCTTACGGAATTCACATCATTGTAAATTCAAGCAGTGAACTCTCAACCTTTAACGTAGACACAGGTGAAGGAAACTTCCGTCTATAAGATGCAAGAACTGCTTTTAAGTGAACGCTGTCTCCAGTTTTCTGCATCTCCATAAATCATGCTACTCACACCGCGGACGATGACTCTAGTGTTACAAGATTCCGGCGAAGGTTAACGCACGGAATATTGCTGCAATAAAGCGGCTACTACACTTTTCGTCTTTTTCATTTGACTCACACTGACTTACTACACAGCTGGGCTACTGATGCCATTGTACTGTAAGTAAACATAAAGACTTGCTCGAGCTCCAGTTACCCATGAGAGTGTAGTCCTGGCAGCTCTTGATGCATTGTTTAACTGTGTAGCTGCTGCCGCTTTCGTTATTCACTGTAACACTAATCTTAAAAAAATGAATGCACAGGTAGAGATCAGAAATATGTTCATGTCAGATATAATTACCGTGAAATCTCTTTACCAAATACTGGGGGGAATAGAAGTTTAATCTGTAGGAAGTAGGAAAAACTCTCAGAGGCGGGGAGCTCTACACAGTGCTAACCTGAGGTATAAATGAGTCTTATGAGTCTTATGATAAGGTCATTATTTTTGATCGTTTTGGATGAATTTATTTCTACACCGAATCGAGGAGGCGCACACGATCCTACACAAAAGGTTGCCAACATTCATCGGTAAAGCCATGCCTGGCCCTAAAACCTGTTTTGGAAAGAGATCTGACGAGGCCTACCACTACAACACATAAAACTAATATAAGATGATATAATGGTGTTTAGAAAATACAATATCACAACTGTTACTAAATAATATGTATCTTTTTAGTAGCACCGAAGACAATCGTGATCTCACATTAAATATTTTATCTTGTGAGCCTGAGGCATCAGAGTGAAGAATCTATGGAAATTTGCATGAGAATAAATTGAGTTGATTGTCCTTGAAAGAATATCATTAACGAACAATAAGACAAAATTGAGGGAAGGTCATAACCTTGGGGGAAACCTTGAATTATGATGATTGTCAGAAATAGATCGGCCACAAATACCTGAAGTCTGTTATTAAAGAGGAAAGCGGAATTAAAGAGACTAAGCAGAAAATGATTTGGTAGTTCTAAAAGAGTTTCGATGCTAGACGTCTGTCATTATAGTCTGACTGCATCAATACCAACTAGATAGGTTTCACCATTGAAGCAAATTGATTGGTGAATGCATGTGTGAGGAACGACAGAAGGTTACCAATTGACCGTCACTGAGGAATCCATACCGACGAACACGGAATAATTTTTTATAGTGTAGGTGTTGAGAGTATATTGATTATCATTCTGAAAATATTTACAATAGTTGTGATGAGGGATATGGGGGCGTTGATTTGCAAGGTGGTATTTATAACTTTTCTTTGGGATCGGATGGTGGCATCTTTTCACGAAGAGCAGAACAAAAAAGCGCAAAAAGATATTCTGACGAGTTTGGAGAGAGCAGAATAAACTCCGTAGAACACATTTTGAGGACGAGCGGTGGATTTTTGTTAGATTTTTTAATCATCTTCGACATCTTTCGTTTTAATTTTGAAGTCTAAATTTCCAGGCGCCTTCAGATTTAGATGGGAAATGACCCACTCATCCCCCTGAAGGATTGTGTTAGAGACAAACATTTGAAAACGTAGAATAATCTTATCTTGAGAATCTGAGATCACTGGGGTAAGGCAAGAGGAGTGGATGAATGATTACCGAGGTTAGAGCTCAATGTATTAAACGGGGACTAGAAGAGCTTGCTGTAGTTTCGTTTATTCACACACACACACACACCTCCTGATTTATGTACTGTACAATCCTGAAAATGTATTTAACGCATATCATTATGTCTAAATCAAATGTAAGTTTGTATATTTTCAGCCACCGGCTTCAACTCGATTAATAAACCGTTTATTATTATTATTATTAGTAGTAGTAGTAGTAGTAGTAGTAGTAGTAGTAGTAGTAGTAGCAGCAGTAGTAGTAGTAGTAGTAGTAGTAGTAGTAGTAGTAGTAGTATTACACTACATCCTTGACCACTGAAGGGTCAAGACGTACCTGGCGCTCCTCTGGGAGCAGCCAGGTCAACTGTTAAGTTGGCCCATACCAACTCCCTCCCCTGAACCCTCCCCCCCACCGGAATAACAAACAAGTTCTCACCAGAAGTTACACTTTCCTTTAGAAAAGGAATGGACCAGTGTTGAACAGAGGTGAACAGTGGTGAACAGTGCTTAAATCAGTGAGAACAAGTCAACAGTAACAGACGAGTCGTACCCAAGGTAACCTTCACACAGTGAGGTCCCAGGTACCCAGTGACAACGGCCCGTGAGACCCAACAACGACCAGGGATGTGTTAATCCGTCTACGATAGGAAGGACTGGGACCACACCTCACTCATATAACACCATCTGTGAGGGAATTACGACACTACGTGAGGTCCCTCATAACACCATCTGTGAGGGAATTCGTACACCACGCGATGCCCCTCAAAACACATTTGTGAGGGAGTTACTACACCACGTGAGGCCCCTCATAACACCATCTGTGAAGGAATAACTACACCACGTGAGGTCCCTCATAACACCATCTGTGAGGGAATTACTACAGCACGTCAGGTCCCTCATAACACCATCTGTAAGGCAACTACTACTACACCACGTGAGGTCCCTCCTAACACCATCTGGGAGGGAGTTACTACACCACGTGAGGTCCCTCATAACACCATCTGTGAGGGAACTACTACACCACGTGAGGTCCCTCCTAACACCATCTGGGAGGAAGTTACTGCACCCACATTAATCTGTATGTTCACTATATGTTCCTTTACCTTTCTCTAATGAAGACTTTTGTTAAACCACCAATGTATGTAATAAGTCATTTATGACCAATGTATATTTTCAGCCTTCGGGCTGCAGAACTTTTTCAATAAACCGTTAATTATTATTATTATTATTATATATTCTCGACGTGGGTGATGGCATTACCCCCTGAACAAAACTGATCAAGGAGTAATAAATATTTGGTTGTAACAAAGAGTTAAGGGATTTAAACTGTAAGAAAATGCAAGATTTCTCGTCAGCGATTGCAGTATTAAGTGGTCGTGTAGGGGAAGAGTAATAGTGACTGCATGCTGTGGAGTGTAGCAGAAGACGAGACTCAGTAACAGACATTTCACGGTTTGACCAGAAAGATCTTGTTTTCCAGGTTCAGCAATAAACAAACGCGAGACTGTAAGCCTTCATCTGGCAACTCGAAACATGATGCATACGGAGACTAACTCTGGTGTAATTTCTCACCGAAATAAATAAAAGATCAGCCAATGAAAAACATAATCAAATACAAAATAATGTAAAAAAAAAATTCAACAAATGAACGCAACTCAGACATAAGGGACTTTTACTAATAAGTAAAAAGTAAATAGAAAAACAGATTTACATGTTAGCATGATTTTCATGTTACAGAGCCATGACAAATTAATCGTACACCATATTGTTTAAGCCATAAAGGATTTTACCTTTGGAAGACTGATTGAAATTCCAGACACTTTTATATCTTGGTTTACGATATATATATATATATATATATATATATATATATATATATATATATATATATATATATATATATATATATATATATATATATATATATATATATATATATGTGCAAGTAAATCACTGTAGGTGCGCGTGATCTAGGTATATGCTGATAACCACAAGGAAAGAAGAAAACACGAAGTTCCCAAGCGCTTTCGTGTAATTCACATCTTCAGGGGTGAGTACAGACTAGAGAGAGAAATACAAATCAAGGTGTATATATACAGAGGAGGGTGAGACCAGGTCCACAATGGTCAGGTATTAGGTAATGACCCTACTAATCTTTAAATAGCACACAACGGTTGGTGGTCAGGTCAGATGGTCAGGTGACCCGGCCTTCTCACCTGGTCACAAATCTTCTTAATTACAAAATTGTCCAGCTTGTACATGCCGTTACTCAAATTCATGTTGAATGCTTCGGTATGTTAAATAAGACTAGATTCTATGATGTTCCTACATGGTAATATTGAGGAGGCATTGTCCCAGTCAATGCAATGCTTGTTATCCCTCAGCAGCAAGTATATACAGATTTTTGCCAGTTCCCACTCTGGAGCATCCAACATAGAACTGTCCATGAGAGAAGCAAGGAAACACCAGGTTTAGGCCAACCATCTTTAGGGACTGTCCCTGGCTTTTGTAGATGGTCATGGCAAAGCTCACTTTAACCGGGAACTGAAGTCGCTTGAACTCAAATGGCAGGTCAGTGGTGATGAGAGGTATCCTTGGTATAAAAACGTCCTCTGCTTTAGCTTTTCCTGTCAGTATTGTAGCTTCCAGTACATGTGGCATCATGTTCTTCACCACCAGTCTTGTGCCATTGCAGAGGATTGGTGGTTCAAGATTTCTTAAGAGCATTATAGAGTTCCAATCCTAAGAGTGAGGTGGTGAGGAGGCATTCCAGCGGGCTCCAAAGAATTAAGGAATTCTGCAGGGTACTGGACTGTTTGGTCCTGGTCGATTACTGTATCAACAGATTTGAATGAGGTCTCACTGCCTGGAAGCTGTCTGAGTAGAGTCATGTTGATTTCAGCTCTCTGATAACATTAAGACAGGATTCCCTTTCCTGATCTCTTTCCTGTGACCAACTTGCCTTGGTCGCTTACTGTTAGTTTGTAAAGTGCAGCACGTTCTTGCCTGGACTGCTTGGTCCTGGTCGATTACTGTATCAACAGATTTGAATGAGGTCTCACTGCTCCACATTGTCTCACTGTTCAGTCCCCAAAACTTCTTCTTCCACCAATAGTTCATTAACGGTGTATGTAAGTTCCACCATGTTTTTCACTACAACCGTACAGCAAAGTATATTTTTTTAGCATTAAACTGTTATTATTTTATTGTCTAATCATCACTACATATAACACCATCCGTCATCACTAGATATAACACCATCCATCATCACTACATATAACATCACCCATCATCACTACATATAACGACATCCACCATCACTACATATAACATCAACCATCATCACTGCATATAACACCATCCATCATCACTACATATAACACCATCCATCATCATCACTACATATAACACCATCCATCATCACTACATATAACATCAACCATCGTCATTACATATAACCCCATCCATCATCATCACTACATATAACACCATCCATCATCACTACATATAACAACATCCATCTACAGATCGGTAAAGTACTTTCCGAGATTCTCGTGAGGACACACAAACAAACAAACAAACACAGACATACTTCTTTGTTTTATATATATATATATATATATATATATATATATATATATATATATATATATATATATATATATATATATATATATGCAGTGATCAACATTTTTCCTCGCTGTATAATATTGCCCCACTTTTTCGTAGCGTGTTGTCTGAGCCTCGCCCTGAACTATTGTAAGACTGAGTGAACGACCAGGAGAGATTTTCTTCACCTAATTTTAGCCATTGTGGTTGATAAAAGTCACTATCTCATCAACCATTGTGGTTGATAAATGACGGTTACGACGTCATTGTCAGTCAGTTTCTAAACACCGTACAGTATTTACTGGTCGACGCCTTAAATGTGAAGCATCTTCTACCAATTTTTACTATTATCATGTTCATAAACTGATTTAAAGTGAAATTAAGGTAAATACTTCAAATTTTAAGTACCTTGGTGATTTTTGCTTTAATTAATAAATGATAAGTTTTATGTGATACATCTTAGTTATATTTATTATTAGGAAACAGTTTCCGGGGCTCAGGTTTGTGGTAGGTACAGTATAACAAAAATCAAAACAGACAGTGTACATTATCTGCTACTACGGCTATGCCATAAACAGGGTTTCAATACCTAACCGCAGTTGTTCTCATAAGAACATAAGAACATAAGAATGGAGGAAACTGCAGCGGGCCTATTGGCCCATACTGGGTAGTCCCGTTTACACCCAACCCCTATTGCTCATATGAGCATCCAACCTATGTTTGAAGCAATTCAGCGTATTCTAGTTAATGATGATATTTGGTAACTTGTTCCATTCATCCGCTACTCTGTTTCCAAACCAGTGTTTACCTATTTCACGCCTAAATCTAGATTTGTCTAATTTAAAACCATTATTACGAGTTCGCTCCTGGTTGGATAATTTGAGTACCTTTGTAATGTCCCCTTTGTTTAGCCCTGCCTTCCACTTATACACCTCTATCAGGTCGCCCCTCGCTCTACGTCTCTCAAGGGAGTGCAAATTAAGATGCTTTAACCTGTCTCTATACTCAAGGTTCCTAATGCCCGGGATTAGTCTTGTCATTCTCCTCTGAATTCTTTCCAAGGATTCTATATCCATTCTGTAATACGGTGACCAGAACTGAACTGCGTAATCCAGGTGTGGTCTCACAAGAGCAAGATACAGTTTTAGGATGACCTCGCTAGTCTTGTAACTAACACTCCTTTGTATGAACCCAAGTACTTTAGTAGCCTTGTTACTAGCAAAAACACATTGTTTACTTGGCTTAAGGTTCCTAAATCTCTCTCGCAGTCGGATTTCTCTATGGCATCGTTGTTCATCTGGTATCTGGTTTCCCTGTTTACATCTCCTATACTGAGCACTTTACATTTGTCGACGTTGAATTTCATCTGCCATTTTTCAGACCATTCGAAAAATTTGTTTAGATCTTCCTGTAGTTTTGCCGAGTCCTCGTCAGATTTGATAACACGTCCTATTTTAGTGTCATCAGCAAATTTACTTATGTTGCTGTCTATGCCGATATCTATGTCGTTTATGTATATAATAAATAATAATGGTCCAAGTACTGAGCCTTGGGGAACTCCACTTGTGACGTTGCTCCAATGGGACTTAGTGCCGTTAATGCTCACTCGCTGTTTCCTGTCCTGTAACCACGCCCTAATCCATTTAAGGATGTCACCTTTGATGCCATGAGCTTCTACCTTTCTAATTAGTCTTTCGTGGGGGACTCTGTCGAATGCTTTACTATAGTCGAGATATACCACATCATAATTGTGCCCCTCGTCCACCGATTCGAAAACTGATGAAAAGAATGTTAATAGATTAGTTAGGCAAGAACGTCCGCTTGTGAAGCCATGCTGGGAATAATTGATCAATCGGTGCTTCTCCAGGTGATTTCGAATAGAGTTTGAAATGATTGCTTCCAGTAATTTGCCTACTATTGATGTTAGACTGATTGGGCGGAAGTTAGAAGATAGTGATCTATCCCCCTTCTTGAAAATCGGTATTACATTCGCTATCCTCCAGGATTCTGGTACTACACCTGTTTTTAAGGACATGTTAAACAACTTTGCTAAGGGCATACTAAGCTCTTCCTTACATTCCTTTAATACTCTGGCAAATATCTCATCGGGACCAGGTGACTTATTAGGCTTTAGTTTGTCTATTTGCTTACTAACATCGTTACTAGTCACTACTATCTCACTTAATTTGTTTTCTTCACTATCTCAGAATAGAGTCGGTGCCTCGGGTATCATGTTTAAATTTTCGGTGGTGAAAACTGTTGAAAAATATTTATTCAAATTATTGCTCATTTCTCCGTAGTTATCAGTGAGCTCGCCGGAGTCTGACCGTATTGGTCCAATCTTTTCTCGTGTTTTAGTTTGATACATTTGGTAGAATCCTTTGGGGTTTGTCTTCGCCTCCCTTGCTATCTTTACCTCATTATTCCTCTTTGATTTCCTTATCTCGGTTTTAACCCTACTCGCCAATACCCTATAATAGTCCCGGAGGTGAATTTCGCCACGATTTATCCTTCTACCTATAGCCTTCCTTTGGCCAATGATGTTCTTTAAATAATTATTCATCCATTTAGGGTCATTGTTGTCTGATCTGAGTTTTTTGTATGGTATGTTTTGCCTTTGTGCATTAAGTAACTCACTATTTAAATTGTCGTGGAACTCGGCAATCTCAGATCTCTTTATCAGGTCGGTGTCATCTGTCAGGTTCACGGCCAAGAGCGACACCCCCTCTCTCAGCTGCCTCTTTAACTCTAATACTCTAATACGTCTTTACAGCAGTGACACTCATTGTTCTGCCACAAGTTATTGGTCGAAGAGCCAGTCTTGGACTCAATACCCTAGCGGTTCTTGTTTATTCCACTTATCTGTGTCTACCCAGCAGTAACTGGGGACTTTGACGTTACTCAACCGATGGGTCTTATTTCTGGGTATTGGTAAGACAGTGCAGTTGACAACCGTCCGATCATTGATACTGAGTCATACATTTCGTTAACTTGGGGAGTGGTTATTGTGATGACGACAGTTGCTTGTCTTTTAAGAGATTCACACAAAGGTGGTTACAGGGACGACCATCCTGGACCATGAGAGGTAACTACTCTTAGTATATATATATATATATATATATATATATATATATATATATATATATATATATATATATATATATATATATATATATATATATATATATATATATATATTTGTAACCGGTCGGAATTTGCTGGACTTTAATTTCTCACTTGACTTGGGGTTTATTAAAATTTAATAGATGGTAAAGGCAGTGGAAGCGCCCCTTTGAGAAAAATCCCGAACCAGCACAAGAACACTTAAATCTACTACACAAAATGAACTGTCCGTGACCCGTGGAAGGATAGCGTCTGTGACTGGGATGAATGAGACACACTGTAAAATTTAGACACTTATATTCCCTCCAACACTACAAACACAATCAAATAATGGTACACCAATATGCGCACCTCTTAACTTAAACTTAAAACACTACTCTGGGGAATAAAAGTTATAAATGACATAGAAATTATTAGAAACACAGGCAACAATAAATTTGAAGTATTAAGAAATGTTGCTTGCACACATGAAACAGGCCTCTTAAGGGCTTTCACAAAATAATATCAGTCACTTAGGAAATGGTATTAAAAAATAAGAAATTAACTACTCTACAATGAATAGGCCTTAAGGGCTTTCAACAAAATTATAGCACCCCAACAGATGTACACTTCCTAACCTAACCTAACCACTACTCTGGGGAACAAGGTTATACCTGAGATCAGAATTATGAAGAACAATTAGAGGCATTAAAAGAATCAAATCACAGTATCACTCTGGTTCCACTTAATGGCACAAACATTCAAAAAACACTACTATCAGAATTATTTAAGAAATATTAAACTACACACGTCAAGATAATATCAGTCTGAGGAATGGTGTTAACTACACCCGTAATAAGGAAGATAAAATGTTCCTCTAGGTATCTCCTAGAATCCTAGACTCACGGTCTCAGTGTGTGACCATTAATATACTCAGATAGCCCCAGTGTACTCCCAGTGCGTCCATGGGCAGGAAGAGAGTGAGCCAATCAGACCCTGTGCAGTTGAGAGGAGCTTTAGCTTCCCGTTAGCAAGAGGGTTTCACTAAGCGGCTCTGGACATGTGGTGTTGTGAGCCGACGTCCGCTGGGCACCCAGACGGCTAGATTCCCTCAAGAGATCCTTTGGTACCCCGCTAAACAGTGACAGGCCTACTCTGATCGGTCCAATGGCGACAGTCGCCACCCTCAATCATCAACGGCAGTCTCAAACGGCAGTCAATCTCTCGCAGTCAAACTCCGGTCAACTCCAGTCAAGTGGGTTCTGACGGAAACCCTGAAATGAACTCACTGTTAGCTCTAGTTAACTTTACCACTGCCCTATCTAACCCTGTCTGAGATCGAATGAGACTTACTTGTTATACTGCAATAGCGCAGCACAGGTGACTAGGCCACGTGACTATTTCTGATGGACGCGCGGAACGTCTTGTCTGTGTGAATGCTCTCCGGAACTGGCCTAGCCAGCATCGCGTCTCCCCAAGGCGCTAGCTTGGGCCTACGTGATATATTTTCCGCCTAACTAATAACTCCTTGGGACACCCGTAACATTATTCAGACTGCTAAACGATCTATAATAATTTCAAATTCAATAATAGTCCCTTAACTTCATGAATCGCATCATTATTAATTCGGTAAATCATATTTAATATCATATAGGCCTAGTTCCGCAATCTCTCGCTACGAGCAGGCAGCGCTCCCTCCCCTCAGATGACCTTGAACGCTCAGTATCACTCATGGCGGGGCATTTGAAATTACTCTGAAATTTCTGGATATCACATATATATTAAGTTAAAAATTCATACTGTTTATATTCCTCAGTTATTTATTAATAACACAACCCAACAACACAATACAACACAACACAACACAACCTAACAACACAACACAACCTAACAACACAACACAACACAACAACACAACACAACAATACAACACAACACAACACAACACAACCTAACAACACAACACAGCAACACAACACAACACAACAATACAACACAATAACAACACACACAACTTAACAACACAACACAACACAACAACACAGTACAACACAACAATACAACACAACACAACACAACACAACCTAACAACACAACACAACACAACAACACAACGCAACACAACAAACACACACAACACAACAATACCAACACAACCTAACAACACAACACAACCTAACAACACAACACAACACAACAACACAGTACAACACAACACAGCACAATATAACACAACACAACCTAACAACACAACACAACACAACACAACAAAACAATTCTACCCAACACCACAACACAATACAACCCAACACAATACAATACAACCCAACAACACAACACAACACAACACAACACAACACAACACAACACAACACAACACCGCAACATAACACAACACAACACAACAACACAATACTACCCAACACCACAACACAACCTAACAATACAACACAATACAACACAATACAACCCAACACAATACAATACAACCCAACAACACAACACAACACAACACAACACAACACAACACAACACCGCAACATAACACAACACAACACAACAACACAATACTACCCAACACCACAACACAACCCAACAACACAACACAACACAACAACACAACATAACATAACCCAACACAACAACACAACACAACACAACACAACAACACAGTACAACACAACACAGCACAATATAACACAACACAACACAACAACACAATACAGCACAATGCAACAAAACAACACAGCTCAACACAACTCAACACAACTCAACACAACTCACCACAACATAACAACACAACACAACACCAAAACCACAACACTTCAGTGGTCATCTCATGACTATGATTGTGTTAGAGGCAAATTTCAGTCTCTTCTTCCATGCTGAAATTTTTATTTATTTTTTTTTAAGAAAATCTATGTACTGTAGTGCTCGACATCAACAGAGGCGCATGTGAGACCACGACCAACACGAAGGGCCAATCAAGTATTCAACTAACAATATGGTTTTCCTTCACTAGCTTCTGGAATATTAAGTTAGTTTAATATGTGTTGTGTTTCCTTGTATTTATAAATAAAGATCGATACGATAAAAAAAATAATGAAAAAAAATAAAAACAAGAGGTAGTAGGTATGGCCAATGAGATAAAGGTGACACAAGGAAGAGCGGCGGAATGTTGGGGGCCAGACGGGGCCATCAGAGAGATGAAGCACACGCGACCAGGCTGTATTGTACAGAGGGGTGGTGGAGGAGGCAGATGATGGACACTCTTTGTGGAATGACCAATTGTGGAGGGTAGGGAGGGAGGGAGGGAGCGATGAAAGTAGAGGGAGGAGGAAAGGTGTAAAGGTGAACAGAGGAAGGGGAGGAGTAAGGGGTAGGTAGGTGGAAGGGAGGGAGGGAGTGAGGGACGAACGAATGAAATTGGACGAAGGTAAAGAAAGGGGTGAAGACAGAGAGGGTAGGAGTGAGGGGGAAGGAAGGAAGGAAGGAAGGAAGGAAGGAAGGAAGGATAGGAATGGAAATGGAGGGAGAGGCAGGGAGGACAAAAGTGACGGTGGACGGAGGGAGGGAGGAAATATGGAGGAATGTGACGATGAAGAGTGAGGGTGGGGTGAACGGAAGGAGTAAGAGTGAAAGGAAGGAAGAGGGAAAGAGACAGGAGGGAAGAGTGATGATTTAGGGAAAGAGGAAGAGAAGGAATAGAAGCGGAGGGAAGGAGGAAAAGGACGGAAAGAGAGGAAGGTTAAAAGTGTGAAGATCGGTAAGGGTGGGGTAGTTGGGATTCCAGTGAGGGAGGATCACAGGGTGGGAGAGAAGGGGGGAAGGAGGGGACAACAACACATGGTGGGAGGGAGGGAGTTACAGTAAACAAATTTATTGACAAAGCTTGTAGTACAGTTTGCCTATTCTGAGTAATTCAGTCAGGTCTTGACAATGAGGGTGATATCACTTCTCACTGTCACCCAGAACAGAGGTTCATACAAAAAGATATAGTCTTATTCATTAATAGTATAGGTCATATTCATGTGGATGATATCACTGTTCACTGTCACGCAGAACAGTGGTTCATATACAGTATAAGTCATATTCTATTTGAGGACTAATCAGTGTGGGCTAACAAATTTAGGATAAACCGCAAGAATGTTCACAAGCACTCCTGATTTAATCTAGTATTACATAGTTCATGATTCAATAAGCCAGGTGGCCTGAAGTCTTTGACAGTGTCACATTCAATAATATAGTGTTCAAGTGTGTGCTATAAAAGCTTATCACAAAGTTTACATGCTGAGTCCCGGCCCTGACATGGTGCATCCCAGAGTGCTAAGAGAGTTGTGCATGGAACTTGTCGAGCCCCTGAAGATCCTGTTCTGTAAATGCCTGGATGAACAAATGGTCCCCAGTGATTGGAAAATGGATTATGTGAGTCCTATCTTCAAGAAGGGCGATCGTCACTCCTTGAACAACTATAGACCGGTGAGCCTGACCAGCATAGTATGTAAAGTACTTGAGAGCATTATAAGATAGAACATGATAGAACATCTACTACGAAACAACCTTGTAAAGGATTGCCAACACGGTTTTATGCCGGGGCGCTCCTGCTTAAGACAATTACTCAAAGCACTGGATATTTGAACCCATATTCGGGAACGGGGTGGTAATATCGACAATATATACCTAAAATTTTGCCAAGGCTTTCGACAGCGTACCCCATGAGAGGCTGAAAATCAAACTGGAAGGGTACGGGTTTCGGGGAAATGTCCTCGCGTGGATAGAATACTTTCTACATGACCGCAAGCAGTATGTCGTGATTAATGGCACGAAATCATCATGTGTACCTGTCACAAGCGGGGTACCACAGGGCAGTGTATTGGGCCCACTGTTGTTTGCTTGCTTCATAAATGACATACCTGACGCTGTACATTCCTCCATACAAATGTTTGCGGATGACGTTGCGGATGACGCCAAGTTATTTCGGGAAATTAAGAACCAAGCAGACTGTGAGGAGCTGCAAAAGGATCTCTGTGAGCTCCAAGAATGGTCGAAAAAATGGCTGCTGAGATTCAATGTCACGAAGTGTAAGAGGATGCACCTGGGACGTACCAACGGTAAAGAGGCGTATCATCTGTCCCAACGGGACGAAGAAACTGCATTAATTGAGACTGAATGTGAAAAGGACCTAGGTGTGTATATTGACAATGAGCTGAAGTTTTCGGGCTATCACGATAATAAGGTAAATCAGGCGACTAAATTATTAGGTTTTATAAGAAGGTCCCTCGTAACGGTTATTAAGAGTGAAGTGCTTCCCCATCTGGATTACTATCTGGTCCCCGAGATATGCTAGGGACTGTCAGTTGGTTTAAAATGTCCAAAGGAGGGCCACCAGACTGGTGCCTGCACTACGTCACCTCAGCTACCCTGAGAGATTGGAGTGCCTGAACTTGCCAAGCTTATACTATAGACGGACAAGGGGAGGACCTAATTGAGGTGTATAAGCATCTCAAAGGGCATTACTCAGTCGAGTGTCCTTACCTGGAGCTGGCTGACGCTTGCCCCTCAAGGGGTCACAGCTCAAGGTTAAAGAAGCCGCAAGTTCAGAAAACTGTGAGGGGTAACTTTTTCGGAGTGAGAGTAGTGAACTCTTGGAAGAATCTGCCAGAGAGTGTAGTAACTGCACCGAGTGTGAGCTATTTCAAGACCAGACTTGACCAACACTGAAGCAGGTTCAGATACATTTAGGAGCCAGTGCATGCCCAGTACTTGCCAACAGTGCGTAACAGAGACGTGACCAATCTCCCAAGCGGCTAACGAGCCGATCAGTGGTGAAGAGGATAAAAGTAAAAAGTGTGAGTACAGCCCCATTAACTTGCCCGATGTGTCTGTATCCTAGCCTAATTCTGGCCACGACTACATCACATTGTCTGGTTCTGTCCTTGTGCTGGCCATACCGGTACCTCTCGTCACAAAATTTGTCATATTTACTGTAGTAATGCAACAACTACCAAGTTTCTCTGCATTTCTCATTTCTTCTAGATCAGAGTTCATGATTTTGACTTGTATATTTTTAAGTACACCATTGGACAAGCCAAGAGGGAGGGAGGGGGGAGGGTCAGGAAACACAAACAAGGAGCATCACACAGCAGCTGAATAAACATCCCAGGAAAAAGAAAGACATGAGAGCAAGTCATAAAGAACGCGGGGAGTGAAGGAGTTGTACGAAGACTTCGCGAATAAAGAAAACAACACGAGTACAAGACGCGGATGGAGGAGGGAGCGCAGAAGAGGTTAAACAAACAGTTAGATTAAAAGTTCGAAGCGAGGACATACTGTAAAATGCAACAAGAGTAGAAAGATATTGCAGCGATTGTAATATGATGACGTTGATGAAATGGATATAATACTTGGTGTTATTTAAAGTAGATCCTTTAATTAACCGGGTATCATTAAGTGCTAAATCCTATCATGAGAAGTTTTTCTTTGCTCATTTAAAAGACCACCCGCATCAATGGCAGTCTTATGAAGTAATATTACTAATAAACCGCTGGTACTTCCTTAGTGTTGAAATACCGTAACAATACTGACTTATTACAGTATCTAATTACAAATAGAATTATAATATATTAAAAGCGTAAAATGGCATCAAAATAACAGAGTGCAAGACAATGCTAGAGCGTGAAGATCCTGGGAACTGGAGATTCCCTCAAAGTCCAAGTCGACCAATCAACTTCCTGTTTTGATTGCGTGGATAGAGGATGACCAATCACGATGTAGACTGAGAAGGATCCCTTGGAAATAGCGGGAATATTTTCTAACTAGCGGAAGGTTGGGCTCCATCCCATTATGTTATCCGGACACTTTGTACACATATTTAGGAAACCAGTGAATGAGACACCCTTTTATTAGAATTTATTATCTGTGTAAATCATTACCATTACCATAGAGATCATTATCTATATCATCATAACCTATTTCATCATCATTATCATAACATCAGGCATCATCATTATAATTATCATCACTATCACCATCTTCGTCATCATTTTCATCAATATTATTGTCAATATCTTACATATCACCACAATCATTGTTATTGTCATCATCATTATCATCATCATCACCAACAATATAGTCATTCTCATCATTATCACCATTATCCTCAGCTATGCATAAAATAATAAAAACTAAAATTTTTATATAAATGTGTGTGTGTGTGTGTGTGTGTGTGTGTGTGTGTGTGTGTGTGTGTGTGTGTGTGTGTGTGTCTAAAAAAAATAAGTAAAAAAATCGTCACATTTTCACATTAGAATGGTAGATGTTCCTAAGCAAAGATGATAAGTGGCAGTCCTTAAATTCACTTTGGTTCCATTCCTCACCTCCTCAACTGACCAGTTTTGAATGGCAACGAACATCGAGACAAGGAGCTTCCATGTCAATGACCCGAGTCGCCCCTGGGAACGTTGAGTAGTGAGCGCCACCAGAAGCTCCTCTCCACCACACCCCCAATATTTTTCAAGCCATCAACATAGTTTCTTAGAATTTGTGTGGAGGCGGGAAGTGGCGAATACCTCTGCTGCCAAGGTCATACGACTAATGCAATTTAACATAATGGCAAAGGGTTATTGAGGGAGATGAACAGTATGACGAGGGGAAGGTAACATGTTATGGAGGAAATAATATGATGAAGGTAGTGGTATGTTAAAGGGTAAGGGTGTGTTAAGGGGCAAGGGTGTGTTAAGGGGTAAGGATGTGTTAAGGGGTAAGGGTGTGTTAAGGGGTAAGGGTGTGTTAAGGGGTAAGGGTGTGTTAAGGGGTAAGGGTGTGTTAAGGGGTAAGGGTGTGTTAAGGGGTAAGGGTGTGTTAAGGGGTAAGGGTGTGTTAAGGAGTAAGGGTGTTAAGTGTAAAAGGTGTGTGTGTTAAGGAGTAGGGTGTAAGCATATAAGGGTGTGTTAAGGGCAGGGTGTTATGGAGTAAGTGTGTTGGGGTAAGAGGTGTGTGCTATGGGGTGTGTTGGCGAGTGTGTTAAGGGTAAGGGTGTTAAGGTGTAATGAGCGGTGTGCTAAGGCAAGGTGTGTTAAGGGGGTGTTAAGGGCGGTGTAAGATGGGCAAGGGTGTGTTAAGGGCAAGGGTGTATAAGGGGTAAGGGTGTGTTATGTGGTGTGTTAAGGGGTAAGGGTGTGTTAAAGAGAAAGGATGTGTTGTGTTAAGAGGAAAGGTATGTTAAGGATAAGGTGTGTTATGGGCGTGCTAAGGTAAGGGTATGTTAAGGGTAAGGGATGTTAAGGGTAAGGATGTTAAGGGTAAGGGTGTGTTAAGGGTGTTATGGGTAAGATATAAGTAAGGGTGTTAAGGGTAAGGGGTGTCAAAGAGTACATGTGTTAAGGGGAAAGGTATGTTAAGGGGTAAGTGTGTTAAGGAGTAAGGGTGTGTTAAAGGGTGCTAAGGGGTAAGGGTATGTTAATGGATAAGGGTGTGTTAAGGGGCAAGGGTGTGCTAAGGGTAAGGGTATGTTAAGTAAGTGTGTACAGGGGTAAGGGTGTGTTAAGGGCAAGGTGTGTTAAGCTGTAAGGTTATATTAAGGGTAAGGGTGTGTTAAAGGGTAAGGGTGTGTTATGCAAGGGTGTGTTAAGGGCAAGGGTGTGTTGAGGGTAAGGGTGTGTTAAGGGTAAGGGTGTGTTAAGGAGTAAGGTATGTTAAAGGGTATGGATGTGTTAAGGGGTAAGGTGTGTTAAGGGGTAAGGGTGTGTGTTAAGGGGTAGGGATGTGTATTAAGGGTAGGGTATAATGGGGTGGTGTTGTGTGTTAAGGGTAGGGGTATAATTGGGTAGGGTATGTGTTAAGGGTAGGGGTGTACATAAGTAGGGGTGTGTGTGTTAAGGTTAGGTTTTTGTTAATGGGTAGGGGTGTGTGTGTTAAAGGGTAGGGATGTGTAATGGGGTAGGGGGTGTGTGTTAAGGGTAGGGGTGTATAATGGGGTAGGGTGTGTGTTAAGGGCAGGGGTTGTGCTGTTATCATGCAGTCTCCCTAGTGTAGATTGATTTGATTTTGCTGCTTGCAGCGGTTACTTTTATTGTGCAACCCCACACTCATCCTGTGAGCGGTAGCGCAAAAGGATTACAGAGTAGGGTTTACAAAGGGTCATAATAATAATTAACCCTGGTTGTCACAGGATATTATGGCACTGAAAGTTACACAGCATTTCATTTACATTATTTGTTTAGTTCTATACATAAAAGGGTAACTTTATTTTCACAAATGTGTAGAACAGGCGTGAGGCAGTATGTCTGGCCTCACACTTTGTTATTCACATTTATTACGTGGGAGGTATTCAAGCACATTGCGTATTTGGTTCTTACATGAAAGAACTGATATAGTTACTAGTGCAAAAAGTGGATACACCTTAATATGCTGTCGGCTATCTTACATTAGAGATGAAGTAAAGAAGCATTTCACACACAGTGTGCTTGGACCTGTCCTAAAAGGTTCTATCTTTCACACAGTCGAGATTTAGGTTCAAGTGTGTGGCCATATGTATGGCTAATACCTCTTACATTTAGTTTTGTTTACATCTGCTTGAGGAACATACTGCCAAAGGTACTTATATCCTAACCTAATCTATAGCGGTTACAACATCTTGTAATCTAGTGACCTTGTTACTTGCTCCATACATGTTTCACTTGGATACATCTCATCATGGTAAACTATGGATCGACTAGTGCCTGTTTGCACTTGTCTACTTGCGTCAAACTCATCAATAAGTTTCTTTCCCACTACAGTTTTATGGGTTTTTTGACAATCTAAATTGTATTCATAATCGGTGTCTTTGTTAGACGCGAGTTTGGCGAGGCATCAACCTGTCATGTTTTATGAGGCCTATGTGGAGAGGGTCCACAATGAGTTTGACCTTCACCCCGGTCACAAAGGGCACGCATATTTGTGTCTGGCTTCAGAGACAAGATCGTGACAACTCCGAGTCGAGGGGTACCAAGGGCAAGCAAGTAGTGAGGATAGAGAGTCAGTGATGATGAGACTGTCAGTAACAGTGCAATGAATTTAATAGCTGTGAGTATGGCAACTAATTCAGTTTGTAGAGTGGGATGCCCAGTTGTTAATTCTAACTCCTTTTCAATTATATTACTGTCATTGAGTCAACATTAGCATCTCCAGCCCCCTCCCCACAGGCGGTGTTTAGAGATCCATCAGTGTAGATGGTCTGGTGTGATATTATCATCGGGGTCTGTAGAGTGTGTATGTTCAAGAGCTCTGGCACTTGGCAGTGTGTTGGAGATAAATGTGCTTTGTATAATTAATTTTAGGCGGATACGTCGGTATTGTGATATTGAAGGAACTGTCCGCCAGGGTGGCAGGAAGCGCTGTTGTGTCTCAACTTTGTACAGGTGGTCTAGTCCAAAGATCTTCATATGTGTAGCTGTAGTTTGGATCCATTTAGACCAGTAGCCCCATGGTTCATACATTCTAGCAATTTTAAGGAAACAATGTTATCAGGATCACCACGCAGAAGCCCTTGCGCTATCATGAGGTTGACTCTTCAATTATTCTATCTTTAACACCTTCGGGTATACCTAGTTCTTCCCTTCATATTAAGTACTTTTAGTGCTCATGGGACATCCTAGATAATTCTGCGGGCTTTATTTTGCATTTCGAGCTTGTCAACGTGCCTTTCCCTGGGTCACGAATGACCAGGGCTGGTGCGTGGTAATCTATCAGAGATCTAGAGAAATAAGGTACATTGTTTAACAATTCTAATATTAGTAACCATAGTGCGGGCTGTACCCTGCCACACTTCTAAGAGGTCTCAGTCTGTCGGGGCACATTGGCGGGTTAGCTGTTGTATGGCAGGTAGGTGGGAAGGGCGACAGCTACCCAAGATATTTAAAAGAAGAAACATAGTCATCAGTGTTGTTACCAATTCTGGAACTTGGCGGCTGCGTTTGTGGTTCCTAGTTTGCTTGTTGAACACCTTAGTTTTGTTGTGCGGAGATAATAAGACCGAGGTGTTCACAGGTTGCGTATGGTTCAGGGTGGCTTGTATTTCACGATGAGTTTTTAGTATGTATAAGAATATAATCAGCATAGCTGATTGAGATATTGCTGGGGTTGTCTGGTATTAAATTCTATCAATGCATTCATAAGAACATTGAACAAAGTGGGGCTGGCACTAATCTTGAGGGCACTGGGTTGCAGACTTTAACTTCACTTTTGTAACTTCTGAAACAGTGCAGCAGCCCTTCTGTTGGTTAGGCAACCACTTATCCAGTGTAACAGCCTACCTCCTATATCCATTTTGGCTAAGCCTGTACAATATCAAGCTGCCTATTGGCAATATCAAATGTAGCTTTAGGTCAAGAAAATGTGGTGTATCTGTGCCTTTCATCACCATGCACAGTTAGAATGGTGATGCAATTATGTACACCTTTACCATGGGTGAAGCCATTTATGTTAGGGGAGACATGTGTTCTCTGGATTCTATATAAGAGTCTGCCAAGAACCATCCTCTCAAAGGTTTTACACAGGCAGCTGGTTAGTGATATGGGGACGAAAGGCATCGGCCAAAGTCCTGGTTTCGGTATTGGCACAACAATACTGTTGGTCCATGAGATGTGGGTAGTTGGCCCTCGGCATGACTATATTGTACAATACCAACAATGGATTGCCCAGCACGCGCCTTAGTAGTTCATCGATGTTAGACTCGCCCCTCTCCAGGGAAGTAGACCTGGCCCTGGCGAGGGCGGGCGTTGCCCCACTCAGTATATATGAACATCACACTCATCGTGTTGTTTGCCCAGCATAAAGCCAATAAGATTATTTCTACAGACTTCGCATCAAGGAGTCCCCGAGTCCGAGCTGGTAACATGTCATAGTTTCTCGACACATGGAGCCCACTTTTGTTATTAGCTCATTCGGACTTGCAGAGGGTTTGATGGGAGACGTGTCTTCTGTTTTTACCTCTGATTATGTTTTATGTCTTTCCAGGCTTTGCTGAGGATGTGTGTTGGTTCAGGCTGACATAGTCTCCCATGCATTTTGTCTGGAGTTCGTTTACACGTTCCTGACAGCAGCAAGGGAAGCTTGGATACAATTGTAACATTTGAGGTGTTCTTAAATTGTCTGTAACCCTACCACCCTCCTGACCCTAGCCCTGAGTTTTTTCAGCTCAGGGTCATTATAGCACTGCTGTTGCCTGTTCCCATTATGCTGACCACGTTTTCTCCTTTTTTTTTGGTGGAGGCATTGTTGGTGAAGTATACATAAGTCCTATCTATCAGATCGTCATGGAAACTTTGGTAATTGTCAGGCTTGTAGTCCTTGTACCAGTCATGGATGAAGTCTATGAACTGGCTTTCATGTTCTTGCTTGACTGTGATTCTACGTCTGTTGAGTTTACCACCAGTGGGGATGTCATTGGCTACATGTATACTAGCTTGGATTGGGCTGTGGTCAGACATAAGATCAGTGACAACATCAGAGCTATGAGTTGTGTATGATAGATTAAAGCCAATACATTTGTCTAGACCCCCGCCATAGATGTGTGTTGGTTCATTATTACCTATAATTTGAACATCTTCATATGCTCTGAGAAGTGAGATAAGTCTCCTACCATTGGTGTTAGTGGTGGAGTCACCTAATTTCTTGTGTCTAGTATTCAGGTCACCCATCAGGACAGTGGGCTCAGTGTGTAAAATGTCTGGGAGATCTGTGTATTGAAGCTGATCTGAGGGAGCATAGGCGTTTAGCACGTTGAGTGTGGAGTTGCCCAGGTGGATAGTGATCCCATGGTACTGAAGGTTGGTAGTCTTTTTGGATACAAGAGGTACATGCGGGAGTGACTTCTTAACATATATCAAACATGTGTGAGTAGAACTAGGATCATAATACACATAATTGGGCAGACTGGGTGGGGGCTTACCATTAGGTGTGAGACACTCCTGCAGACACACAATATCGATGTCCTCAGTCACAACTTTGTGGTGTAGGTCAGGGTATCGTTTTCTAAGGGATGAGATGTTCCAACTCATCACCTTCACCGCTCTGTATCTTTGCCTGGTATTAACACTGGCCATTATGAATTGTATTTGGAAAGAAGCAAAAGGCACTGTATGATACTGTTCTTTTCTGCGCTGCCTGTCCCTTCGGCAGGCAGTAGGCCAGTTAACCTTTTGGAAACATTTCTGGAGCATGTACGGCTCAACAATTGTTGTATTTCATTGGCAGACAACAACACACTTTGGTTACACTCGACATCACCACCATTTTCTGTTTGTGCTTGTTCATCTTCACTGACCATGTCCACAGAGGCATCAGTAGAACTGTTACCAGTATCACTATTTTCCTCTGCGTGGACACTAGTTCCTGGTGGGTCTTGATTTTCCACATCTGGTACTGACATCTGAATGTCTTCAGTTTGACTGTAATTTTTCCGGAAGTTGCTGCACTGTGTTGGTGGTGTTTTTTTCCTTTAGTGTATCACAGAGGCTCCTAAACATTTCAGTTTGAGCTGTAAACTGAGCTTTGAGTTCTTTAATTTCATTTTTCAAATCATTGATCTCTTCACGATGTGCATGGAGTGTGTTGGCAGCTACCTGTTGTGTCGGTACGTCTGTGTTGCCCCATGCTGATCTTTCGATGACTGCTGGTGATGATCCTGGAGCTTTGGTGGGGAGGGCAGGCCAGGGGTTGGCCGTAGGGAGTACCCTAGCAGCATTAGTGTTTCTTGAGACCTGCCTGGGTGGCGGGTCTGGGCGCTGAAGGGGTGTAGGAGCTCTAGAACAGTCAGGGTGCCATACAGGAACTCCAACTGTTTTGCAGTTAATACACTTCTGTTGGATGACACCCCCTTGAGCAACTGTATCTCTGTAAACCTGTGTTGCATGTTGCCTTGAGCAGAGACCACACCACGGCTTAGTCGAGGGGCATAACCGGGCCACATGGCCCCAGTGCTGATAGTTGTAACACCTCCGGTTAGGGGGCTGATAGAGAGTTACCTTCAGAGTCCGATAGGCACCACGGACTCGAATGGTCTTGGGTGGGTCTTCCGAGCCAACCCAGTCTGCAATGACTGCATTCTTGCCCCTGAGTCGCTTCGTTCTTCTGATGTAGGGATGAGCTTCTAGTAGTGTAGGGGTCTGGTACTGGTCGAGCCCTATGATTGTTATGGTTTTCTTGCTCGATGGTTGGGATGATTGTTCCATGGTTATTCCCCTTATGCTATTGGTGAGGAGATCCTGTATGACTGCTGGGTCGTTTCTAATCAGAACATGATCTTGTGTACCGACTCTGAACTGAAACTCAGCCTCAGGATATTTGTCTTCCGCATCGTTCAGCCAGAGATACTTGTCTTCAGGTGATGTACCTTCAGGGAAGTATAATCTTACTCTCATGGGGGTTGTGGTTGTAGTTGATTGTCTCTAAGTCTTTCTGCCTTTTCGGCCTTCCGCTTGTTCCTGGACTGAACTAGTTGAAAGCCATCTTCTCCGTTGGTGTCAAGGTCAACACCACAGTCGCCTGGCTCACTCAGTGCATCATGAGAGTTAAAGCGAGCAGCTGGGTCTCCAGTCAACTCAGACATGGTGGAGTTACAGTGCTCGACTTATATGCCTACGTCAGAGGGCCGAGGACTGCTTGGCACTCCTAGGAAGTCAGCGGTGGTTGGGAGGCGTAACCCTCTTAGAGGACAAAGGAGATTGGCATCTACTGTACAGCGTATTAGCGGTGTGAGGGGAGGCCATGAGCGGGCCTCCCGCGGAGGGAGTGTGGTGTCGGGGGGACTAAGGTAACAGGAGTTTTCTCAGTTTATAAACACTTTTATTACACTACACTTGTTCTTAATAGCATGTCTGTTTTTCTGGTTAGATCCCCTCAGCGTGTGTGTGAGCAGGGCTGTGTGCGTGAACCAGCTGTGATCTTTTTAAGATTACGGTGGTACACACTGGGAATTAAGGTGCAGGATTCTCACAGGGTGGTACTGAATATTAGGTGTTCCTCCTAACACTATCACTTGGAGGATTACCTTAACAGATTGGTCAACAACTGCAAATATGTTGCCTATATAACAAGTGAACTACCGTGTGTTGAGCACTGTGTCGTGTGTAGGTGTAGGTGCCCGCGAGGCAAGGCCTATACCCTTGTGGTCACGCTCGGCCATGTGGTGAGGGTTTGTTTACACAAACCCCCGTCCTCATAGTGTGCCAAGCTGGTTAGTTCTTTTGAAACTAAAATTGACCTTAGTGTAGGGTTGTAGTTTACGGTGTAGCTGATGGTGTCTTCCCCTGGTGTAGGGTTGTAGTTTACGGTGTAGCTGACGGTGTCTTCCCCTGGTGTAGGGTTGTAGTTTACGGTGTAGCTGACGGTGTCTTCCCCTGGTGTAGGGTTGTAGTTTACGGTGTAGCTGATGGTGTCTTCCCCTGGTGTAGGGTTGTAGTTTACGGTGTAGCTGATGGTGTCTTCCCCTGGTGTAGGGTTGTAGTTTACGGTGTAGCTGACGGTGTCTTCCCCTGGTGTAGGGTTGTAGTTTACGGTGTAGCTGACGGTGTCTTCCCCTGGTGTAGGGTTGTAGTTTACGGTGTAGCTGACGGTGTCTTCCCCTGGTGTAGGGTTGTAGTTTACGGTGTAGCTGATGGTGTCTTCCCCTGGTGTAGGGTTGTAGTTTACGGTGTAGCTGACGGTGTCTTCCCCTGGTGTAGTGTGTAGTTCATGGTGTAGCTGACGTTGTCCTCATCCCCCCTGCAGTGTTGTATTTTAGCTGACTACACTAAAATGCTGACGCTATGAGAAAGATACGTATTATTATAGCTCATTTTGGAGTCACTGTGTCACACACCCCAGGTAAGGCAGCGTCTGTTAATAACTGCAAGTAAACAGTTTTAGATAATAGCATATTCTCAGCTCTGGAAAAGTAAACACTGCGCATTATAATTACATGACTTGATCCCTCTGTTACCAAGACAAGTTATCAAACGAACGTAAGTCATAAGATATTCATCTTTTATTGTTGTACATCTTTTTCAGGATTTCTTATTTCTTTTATAACATTTTTTAAACAAGCTCATGCTAACAAAAACATTTTATTTTTGTACTGTCAATTTGCAACGCGCTTTTTTTAATGTTACATTTTGCCTTTCCTGTTCAACTAAACTCATGAGACTTTCACATAACATGCATAAACAATACACAGAACTGTCCGAATTTAGCTCATGGTTTGGTAGCTGGAAGGCTAAATTTAATTTGAAAAAAAAAAAAATCATCGTGTCTGACTTAATATGCCTTAGATGACCTCTTTATATGACCTCTTCCTCTAGATTTAAGTATTTCCGACATTTCGGGCGCGACTCATGATACTTTATCTGGTGGTAGTGTTTGTAAATTATATCCAAATCCCATCATTCGCTTAATTCAGAGCCAATACATCCAGGTCCATGTTACCTGTTCACTTTGTGTTGCTCAGAGATCTTTTGAAACCACAGGTCGAACAAGACAAGAACGTAGTTGCACCAATGAAGATGAAAGTTAACATAAAATTACCTTTTTACAGGCAATACACGATAACATTTTTCAGGAGTCAAAAACCACCACACACACACACACACACACACACACACACACACACATACACACAGCTTCTTTCCTGCTCTGGCGCTTGTCTGCCTCGGTTTGCAGTCGAGCTAATTCGAAAGTATTGACATTTTCTCGTGTGGTGATCCTCCAAACGTTACGATGTGGAGTGATCGTTTCCCAGGTAAGGGGGTCGATTTGGCACTTTTTCAGGTTTGTCTTAAGACTATCCTTATACCTACCTTTTCAGTTGCCCGCCAGCGTTACGTTTACTATTCGTTAGGCAACTGTAAGTAAATGCTTTGGCAATCTACTGTCGTCCATGCAGGTAACATGGCCAGTCCAACGTAGTTGTTCATGGTTAATAGTAGCCTCGATGCTCCTACAGTTGTCTTCCCAGTGAACTCGGAGAATGGAACGTAGACTATGTTGGTGAAAGTTTTAAAGTGCCTTGAGGTGCCTCCTTTATATAACCCATGTCTCACTGCCATATAGCAGGGTGGGGAGGACCACTGTTCGATATACAGTACGTGAAACTTTGTAGATAATTTCAACTCCCAAAAGCTGAAGACACGGGTACGAAGTCTGCCAAAGGCTTGAGATGCACATCTGATCCGATGTTGAATCTCTTCATCGATGTCCGCGGCGGCAGACAGATGGGAACCGAGATACTGAAAGTGGGTAAGATTAGAGAGGGTAGTACCGTTAAGCTGGATGGATGGTGGAGGTGTGGATTGAACTAGGGGCAGGCTGAAAGAGGATCTAAGTTTTATGCACATCCACCTCAAGGCCGAAGTATGCATACGCATCTGCATAGGAGTTCAGGATCTCCTGTAGGTCGCGTTCAATGTGAGCGACTAGGGTGAGGTCGTCTGTATACTGAAGTTCAGTAATGGAAACTGTCGACACCTTTGTTCCTGCCTGGAGTCTTCTTATTATGAAAAGATCCTTCATCCGGTACTCTATGTCCACCCCGCCAGCTAAATTGGCACTAGCAAGAGTAAGGAAGACAGCCAAGAAACTGGAAAAGAAATTTGGTGTCAGTACACATTCTTATTTTACCCCCGTTTGAATGGGGAAGAACTCAGACTGGATGCCATTGTGCAGGACACTACTGATCATGCCGTCGTGGAGTTGTCTCACAATGGCGATGAATTTTGGTGGGCAGCCAAAGCCGCTGAGGATTCCCCAGAGGGCTTCCCTGTTGACCGAGTCGAAGGCCTTGGTTAGGTCGATAAAGGCCATGTACAGGTCACGGCGCTGTTCTCTGCACTTTTCCTGTATCTGGCGGGCAGCAAAGATCATGTCGGTGGTGCCACGCGATGGTCTAAAGCCACATTGAGATTCTGGGAGGAAATTTTCCCTTCAGGAAGAAGTCTGTTTAGGAGGACTCGGGCGATAATCTTGCCAGTTACAGACAGGAGCGAGATCCCTTGTTCTCATAAATATTGACGATGGAGGAGTTTTTAAGAACTTGGGGGATTTCTTCCTTTTACCATAAATTCTCCAGGAAAGAGTGGAGACGGCTAGTAGCAGAGGTCCTCCTGCTTTATACACCTCGGCTGGGATTCCATCAGGCCCTGAGGCTTTGTCATATTTCATCTGTTATATGGCAGTAGCAACATCATCCAGGGATGGAGGATAGCTGAGATGGGTCAGCTTTGGATGCTGAGGGACCTGCTTGGTAGTCAGGACATTCACATTGGTGTTTGGTTTGTGTGGTGTTTATGTAATGCAAACGAGCATGAGCGAGTGAACCACTGTGTGGCGTCATTGAGCGTGTGCACGAGTGCTGTCCTCTAGTGGCGTGATTGACGTGTGCATGAGTACTGCCACCTGGCAGTGTGAATGAAGTTGGATGTCTGAGTAGTTAGATGACAAAGCACGAAGTTTCGTGATCATGTGTATTACCCTGTGAGTCAGATTGTTTCCTGCTGCGACGATACAGACCTCTCCCAGTAAACTGTGTCTGTGATGACTGTGTTTCTTTGAGCCGTCAGGAACCAAGTAGAACTTGAACACTGTTGAACAGCAAATGGTATTGCTCTTTCCAGCGCTGACGGATGCCTTCTTAGTTTTTGCGTTTCACGTGCTCTACTTTTAAACTAGTCGCTCTTTAGTTTGCGAAGTTCGTGCTGGGCCGCCGGTTTCTTCTTGTGGAAGGTACCAGTTTTGGTCCTAGACTGAGGGTTGTTCCGCCAGTCAGTTAAAGCAGCACGTTTATCATCGTCGAGTATATTGATTTGCCGGGTCATTTTCATCAAATCAATCCTGGTGTATTCTTTCGATCTGGCCGAGGGTCTCAACAGGTTGTAGACATGATAGTGTCGAGAATATCCCATTCGGCACTGGGATTTGGGTTGTTTGTTTTTGGGTTGTTTATCAGCCCATGTTCGAGCTACTCTCTGAAATTATGTGCTACCGCTGGATCCTCCAGACGCTGAGTGTTAAAAAATCTTTTTGAGGCTTGTTGCCTTCGCCGTTTTGGGGCAACGTGAAGTGAGAGCTTGGCTCTGGTGAGCCGATGATCAGTGTCGCAGTGGTCTGACCCACGCATTGCTCGGCGATCTCTTTCTCTGACAATGATGTAGTCAATGAGATGCCAGTGTTTGGATCGTGGGTGTTGCCACAAACCCTTCAATTTGTCAGCTTGCCTAAGCAAGGTATTGGTGATAGTGAGGCTGTGTGCAGCTCACTTGCTGAGGAGGTGTAGGCCATTGGGATTACACTTGCCTTGTTCTTTTCTCCCTATGGTTCGTTGCCAAATGTCAGTAGCTCTACCAACTCTGGCATTGAAGTCATCAAGGAGCACAACCTTATCTTCTCTGGGGATGAAGGTTAGCACTCTGTCAAGGTCGGCATAAAAAGCCTCCTTGATGTCATCCTCTGCCTCCAGTGTTGAGGCGTATGCACTGATGAAAAAGGCATGGCGTGAGTGATTCAGTGGGACTCTGAGCGTCATGAGGCTCTCATTGATCCCAACAGACATTTCAGCTAGCCTGTGCAGGATGCGTTGGCGGATGGCAAAGTCAACTCTATAAATGCGGTTTCTCTCCGCAGCAAGTTTACCTTTCCAGAAGAAGGTTTAACCAGACCCCCGTTCTGTGAGTCGACCCTCGTCTGGTAGCCGGGACTCACTAATAGCTGCTATCTTGATGTTATATCTAGCTAGCTCTTTTGCCACAAGAGCAGTTCTTATTTCAGGACGAGCATTTGTGCCAGTATCCAGAAGTGTCCATGCAGCGACCATAAGAGGTTGTAAAGTTAATTTTTGTTTTGATTTGTAATTTTAATTGTGTTTTCGACCGCATAAGGATGACCATACTGGGTACGGTTGCCCAGTCAGGTTATTTTTTTAGGCAAGCTATGTTTAGGGAACCTTTTCTAGCCCCCTCCTCAGGTAGGGTGAGCAGAGTGGCTCCCCGAAAGGGCAGCTCAGTCGCACATACAGGACCGGTCATCCCTGCCTGACCCCGTCGCCACTCTTCAGTCGCCATAGGACTTTTGGGGTATAAGGGGTTGATGTTGATGAGGAGTATGGTTAGCTGGATGATAGCTGGGCGTGAGTTGATTTATGTGGTGAAACAGGAGCGCAGGCTGCAACCACACTTCTTGGCTCTCCCTTTTCCTTATACACTGGTGCAAGTGTTGCAACGACTGGGGAGAGGGAGATTTGCAATAGACTGCCGATAGCCCAGTTTGTTGGGTTTCGCCTCAGTAGCCTTCCATCATGCATTGCCTTGTTCCGTCGAATTAGTCGTTGGGTTCCCATGTTAGTTACCTCTTCCGCCTATACCGCCGTTGGGGTCTTGTTGGAGCTCTGTAAGCATGTCTGCCTGATGCGGGGCTCACTGCTGATTTTTCGTTTGGGTTTTTCTCCCGTAGCCTCTTACCTACCAAGGTTAATTCGCAAGGCAGTGAGGCAGTGGTTGTTAGGCGCCAGGGCGTGTCCACATGCCAGTGGGTCTATGCGCCGTTCCTCTGGAGCCCACTGCTACTCCGAGATTCCCTGCTGGTCTAGCCTGCCTGATTATGAACAGAAGATGTGTTAATTTAGTTCCCCGGATTTGCCTTGGGTTGGCCTGATGACCCTTCCATACCTCTCTGCCCTCAACCCCTCCTTTCGACTCAACAGGAATAGAGTATAAGACACAGTTGAAGATGATGATAATAGTGAAAAAAATTTCGCGTAGTACAACAAAGCAAAGTTGGTTTCACCGATTTTAGTATTAAGTAATATGAGAAGTTTTGAAACAAGGGGGGCGAACTGAATGATGATAAAGGTGCTTGTTCTTTCCCCTGACATGACAATTGTTATGTTCCCAATAAACATTCAGAGTCAACGAGATTTTCGAATTAGAAATGAACTAAGAACAGTTAATGCTCATAATGAACGACGAGTGTTTAGGACAGCACAGATATCAAGGCACCAGACTTTTCAACTTGTTGAAATCAAATATTACAAATATTGCGAGGTGGTGTTGTTGCTTTGAGCAGTACGAGTAAAAGCCTAGTTAAACAAGGTTCACATTTACTCACAGCACAACACTTGATCCTCACAACAAGATTCCATCAACATCTACGCCAGTCTCCCCATCCCAGACAACCGGCTACAGTTCAACTCGTCAAGTGTTTTATTTTTTCAATCTAGGCCGAGACAAATCCCCGTGATCTAGTGGTACTTCACTTCCCGTTCTCGAATAATGTGCACTGAACTTGCTCCTGTCTTCTCTAAGAGTCATACCATTTCTTCCTCTTCTCTGCCTATTCCGAAAACAATATGATCCATTCTCTCTTTACCCACAGCTCACACTTTAGATGGCACTCCATAATAAACAAACAACCACTCAAACACCCCAGAGAACACTCGCCTTTCTAACGCTCTACTTGGTAGCCATTCAAACCGTTTCACTCCAGACTTACTCGCTCTCCTAAATTATACTCAGAATGTAGTCTTGAAAACTCTGACATATATTATCTTGTTTCCTTTGATATTTCTAAAGCTTTCGAAAAGATCCAACCGTAATCTGTCCTTGCCAGACATCCTGCTTTTGAGTCCCTCACTTCCTCCTTATCTCGCCCTAACATTAGACGATCTGGTTGTACGACAGCAAAGGAAACCTACTCGCCCATTATCTGTCTCTTCACCTTTACTTTCCAACCATTAATTCTATGGTCGGTGAGCCAGAAAAATACAAACCCATTATCCTTCTTTCCATCAAACCTAATCACAACACGATTTATCATCATGCCATATCTACTACTACTTGTAGGTTCTAGCCAATCAAACTTCATTACACATCTCTTATCTCCTTCAGTTTTCACACTTCTCGTTTTATGAATTAACCTTTCCTCTTCCACCGTTTCATCCACCTTCAACTTCCATCTCTTCAAATGTTGGTTCTTCACCCATCTCTTACTGTGCATTTATAGTATATTTTACGCTTTCAATCTTTCATCTTTCTTATCCAAAGTGTACTAAGTAAGCCTAGCATGAATACAGGTCACTGGTCAATCCCACTGCCCCCCCCCCCCAGGGGACAAAGTATCATGTGTACCTCCGTTTGAGCTGTATACGAGTATAGGTAGTATACTGTAGTAAAAGATTCTCTCGGAAAGCTCAGCTGTAGACCGAGCGACCAGGGCTGAATAGATCTCCGGGAAGAGATATAAGGTAAAGGAATTTTCTTATATATTACTCTTCATATATTATATAACACTATTATATATCTTACATATATTACACACCAGAATTGCATTTACATGTCATATATGTGTATAATATAATGAGATTGCATACGTTGAATATTTATATCATATATACCACGTATTTTATATCGTCTGATATATATTCCATATTGAATATTTCATCTCGTATATCCTGTATCATGTTCTCTCTCTCTCTCTCTCTCTCTCTCTCTCTCTCTCTCTCTCTCTCTCTCTCTCTCTCTCTCACACAAAAATAACCCCCAACGAATGTGTATCGCAGGTGAAAAATCGTCAAGATAACCTCTGGCAGGTATTTGTAATTCCAGATAGTGTTTGCCCTAGGAAAACCAATTTGGCAGTGAAGGACGCTGCCGAGGAAGTGTCCTGCTTCATGTGGCACCGACTACCAACCTTCCAAGATGGTGGCCAAGATTTTCCCTTACCACTGTAACATCTAACTGGGGGTAACTTGGATGGGATACACTGAAACATACACCTCCAAGCAGATAAGCTGGATGAAACAGACTGACGGATAATACTGGATATGAAACAGACTGGCGGAAAATACACTGGAGATGAAACAGACTGACTGGAGATGGAGAAATACTGGACATGAAACAGACTGATGGAGAATACTGGACATTAAACAGACTGATGGAGAATACTGGACATGAAACAGACTGGCGGAGAATACTGGACATGAAACAGACTGACGGAGAATACTGGACATGAAACAGACTGATGGACATACTGGACATGAAACAGACTGACGGAGAATACACTGGAGATGAAACAGGCTGACGGAGAATACTGGACATGAAACAGACTGATGGAGAATACTGGCCATGAAACAGACTGATGGAGAATACTGGCCATGAAACAGACTGGCGGAGAATACTGGACATGAAACAGACTGGCGGAGAATACTGGACATGGAACAGACTGGCGGAGAATACTGGACATGAAACAGACCGATGGAGAATACTGGACATGGAACAGACCGATGGAGAATACACTGGAGATGGAAAAAACTAACATTAACACTCATTAGTTATACCCACCAACCTGAAACGAACATACCAAGTGTAACGGTACCTTCAAAGACACACTTCAACACTGATTTAACACACATCGTAAGGACAAGAAATCGTCAGACTCGCGTAACTTGCTGCTATTAAACAAACACAGAAACAAGTTTTTTGGGGGAAGATATGGTGACATTTTCCTCCTGATAAATTGTAGTGATAATTATAAGAGGGGACAACGTGTTTGTTTTTTCTTCCTATTTTCTTGTTAAGATCTCGCTGGGAAAATAAATAATTAATTAGTCTGTTGTGCTATGAGACCTTTCAAATGTTTTTGATGATTAGTTTTAAATAAATTAATTTTTTGGGTAGAATTTGTTTGTCTTGTAATTTATATTGTGGTTATTATGATCTCATTTTGCACAATATATTAAAAAATAATATCTGACTTTTTCAGATTTTTTTTCCCGAGATTGTTGTAGTTTTTATAACTTAACAGAATGTATTGATTCACGTTTAAACAATCTTCGTCACAAAACTCCTTGTTTCCGTCAACATTCCGTTGATATTTAGAAATAAAATTACCTTGGTAAATTAACACGGTTTTAGCGGCTTCAGAAACATATATGTGAATAGTTAGACAAAATTATTAAAATACTTATTCATTCATATTCTAAAATCTTAATATTTCTTACTGTGTTATGAAGAAAAGGTCACACACACACACACACACACACACACACACACACACACACACACAAAACCTTCATACATCACAGTGACACGGCTGATACATTGTTGTTGTCATTTTTTTTTCTTTTACATTCCCGGCGGCGCAATTGCCGTCGAAGGCAACACATTTTCGTAAAGACACAAGAAAAATTGTGTTGATAACTTGGAAAAATCACCCACAGTCCCACAGAAAGATATCAGGATTTGCGTGAAGTGAAAATCGTGTCTGCTGCGAGGGAATGTCTGGTATTCAAGAGTAGGGAGCGTGGGGATATTTCACTGTCTCAGAACCAACAGATTTCTTTTACTGATGGGAAATAAGGGACTAGCATGAATATACTTTGCGATTTTATTTAAGTGTGTGTGTGTGTGTGTGTGTGTGAAATATGAATACATGCATATTGATTTAATTCGTTGCTATTAATACATTCTGAATGCTGTAAAAAGTTTGTTCTGCTAGGGTACTTCCCTTCCACAATATGACTCCTATTTGGTTTACCCATGTCTCTTCACACAGCCTTCCGGCTGCCATGCTTTTTCAATAAACCGTTAATTATTATTTATTATTATTATTATTACACACACATACTACAACTACTACTACTACTTCGCTATCACTCGGAATCGAGTATGACGATCATCCAGCTATGAGATAATGATATGAGTTATTAATGATCTCACCTTCGTTGGTGAACTCTGGGGTGACTAGAGAGGTCGGTACCGGACCAGCAGGGTCCTCCACAGATGTTGCATGTGTGGAGGGCAACATCTAGTGCGGGAGGGGCGGCAACAGCGTCTTTCCGGCGTTGGCGCTTGTCTGCCTCGGTATGCAGTCGGGCTGAGTCGAAAGTATTGACACCTCCTCGTGTGGTGCTCCTCCAAGCATTACAGTGTGGAGTAATCGTCTCCCAGGTGAGGGGTCGATTTGGCACTTTTTCAGGTTTGTCTTAAGACTATCCTTATACCTTTTCAATTACCCACCAGCATTACGTTCATTATTCGTTAGGTGACTATAAAGTAGCTGCTTTGGCAGTATACTGTCGTCCATGTGGGTAACATGGCCACTGGCCAGTCCAACGTAGTTGTTCATGGATAATGGTAGCTTCGATGCTCCTACAGTTGGTGTCAGCGAGAATACTGGCATTTGTTCTTTTGTCTTCCCAGCGAATTCGGAGGATGGAACGTGCCTTGAGGCACCTTCTGTATGTGACCCATGTCTCGCTGCCATATAGCAAGGTGGAGAGGAACAGTGCTCGCTATACGTGCAACTTTGTAGATAATTTCAGCTCCCAATAGCTGAAGACACGGGTAGAGAGTTTGCCAAAGGCTTGAGATGCACATCTTATCTGATGTTGAACTCTTCATCGACGTCAGCGGTGGTGGACAGGTGGGAGCAGAGGTACTGAAAGCGAGTAACATTAGAGAGGGAAGTACCGTTAAGCTGGATGGATGGTGGAGGTGTGGCTGAACCAGGGGCAGGCTGAAAGAGAATCTGAGTCTTATGTACATTCACCTCAAGGCTAATGTGTGCATACACATCTGCATAGGTGTTCAGGATCTCCTGTAGGTCGCGTTCAGTGTGAGCGACAAGGGTTCAGTAATGGAAACTGCCAACACCTTTATTCCTGCCTCGAGTCGTCTTATGTTGAAAAGATCCTTCATCCGGTACTGGATGTCCACCCCAACGGTTAAATTGGCACTAATACGAGTAAGGAAAGCAGCCAAGAAAATGGAAAAGAGAGTTGGAACTCAGAGTGGGTGCCATTGTACAGGGCACTACCATTCATGCCATCGTAGAGTTGCCCCACAATGGCGATGAATTTTGGTGGGCAGCCAAAACGGCTGAGGATTCCCCAGAGGGCTTCCCTGTTGACCGAGTCGAAGGCCTTGGTTAGGTCGATAGAGGCCATGCACAGGTCACGACGCTGTTCTCTGCACTTTTCCTGTATCTGGCAGGCAGCAAAGATCATGTCAGTGGTGCCATGTGATGGTCTAAACTCTAAAGCCACATTGAGATTCTGGGAGGAAGTCTTCCGCCTCAGGAAGAAGTCCGTTTAGGAGGACTCAGGTGATAATCTTGCCAGCTACGGACAGCAATGAGATCCTGCTGTAGTTGCCACAGTCTGACCTGTCTCCCTTGTTCTTATAAATGTTGATGATGGAGGCATCTTTAAGAGTTTGGGGGATTTCCTCCTCCCAGATATTCTCCAGGAGAGAGTGGAGACAGCTGGTAAGCAGAGGTTCTCCTGCTTTGTACACCTCGGTTGGGATTCCATCAGGCCCTGAGGCTTTGTTATTTTTCATCTGTTATATGGCAGTAGCTACCTCATCCAGGGATCGAGGAGAGTTGAAATGGGTCAGTTTTGGATGCTGAAGGACCTGCTGGGTAGTCAGGATATCCACATCGGTGTTTGGGTTGAGCAGCGAATGGTAGTGCTGTTTCCAGCGCTGAAGGATGCCTTCTTACTCGTTAAATAGGGAGTTACCGTCGGGTGAGCGAAAGGGGGCTGCGCCATGAGTGATTGGCCCATAATATGTTTAGTGGAATTTAAAAATTCACGCACCATGTGTTGATCTGCAAGTTTTTGTGTTTCACATGCTTTATTTTTAAACCAGTCGTTCTTTAGATTTCGAATTTTGGGCCGAGTCGCCACTTTCTTTTTGTGGAAGGTATCAGCTTTGGTTTGAGACAGATGGTTTTTCTGCCAGTCAGTTAATGCAGCACGCTTTTCATTGACGAGCACATTTATTGCCGGGTCATTTTCATCAAACCAGTCCTGGTGTATTCTTTCGTTATTGCCGAGGGTCTCTGCAGGATTTTGTCATGACAGTGTCGATAATATCCAATTCGGCACTGGGGTTTGGGTTGTTTGTTGTCAGGTTGTTTGTTGTCAGGTTGTTTATAAGCCCATGTTCAAGCTGCTATCAGGAAAGTATGTGCTACGACTTGATCATCCAGAGGCTTAGTGTTAAAACCCCCTTCTGGAGGCTTGTTGCTTTTGCCGTTTTGGGGTGACATGAAGTGAGAACTTGACTTGTGACGAGCTGATAATCAGTATCACAGTGGTCTGAGCCACGCATGGCTCGGGTGATGAGGACAAAGCGGCGATCTCTTTCTCTGACAATAATTTAGTCAATGACATGCCAGTGTTTGAATCGTGAGTGTTGCCACGAACCCTTGAACTTGTCGGCTTGCCTAAACAAGGTATTGGTGATAGTGAAGTTGTGTGCAGAACACTTGCTGAGGAGGAGTAAGCCTTTGGGATTACACTTGCCCAGTCCATTTCTCCCTGTCATTCCCTGCCAAATGTCAGCATCTCTGCCAACTCTGGCATTGAAGTCATCTCGGAGCACAACCTTATCTTTTTTGGGGATAGAGGTCAGCACTCTGTCATGGTCGGCGTAAAAGGCCTCCTTGATGTCATCCTCTGTATCCAGTGTTGGGGGCGTATGCACTGATGAAGAAGGCCTGACATGAGTGATGCATTGGGACTCGGAGCATGATGAGGCACTTGTTGACCCCAACAGGCATTTCAGTTAGCATATGTAAGATGCATTGGTGGATGGCAAAGACAACTCCATAAATGCGGTTTCTCTCCACAGCAGGCTTATCCTTCTAAAAGAAGGTGTAGCCAGACTCCCATTCTGTGAGTCGACCCCCGTCTGGGACTCTTTTGCCACAAGCGCAGTTCTTCTTTCAGGACGCTCATTTGTGCCAGTATCCAGAAGGATCCTGACATTTAATGCAGCGACCATAAGAGGTAGTATAGTTTGTTTTTGTTTTGATCTGTGATCATACTTGTGTTCTCGATGGCATAAGGATGACCTTACTGGGTGCGGTTGCCCAGTCAAGTTGGTTCTTTAGGCAGGCTATCTTCAGGGCACCTTTTCCAGCCCCCTCCCCATGTGGAGTGGGCAGAGTGGGTCCTCGAGAGGGCTGCTCAGTCGCATAGACAGGACTGGATTGCTCTGCTGCCTAGATTCCAGTGCCGTCCATGTGCAGAGTTGTGACTAGAAACTCCCGGCATTCGTTTCTGCCTGTCCCTGTCGCCACTCGTCCGTCGCCATGGGACTTTTGGGGGTATAGGGGTTTTGATGATGACGAGAAGTATGATGAGCTGGATGATGGCTGCGCATGAGTTGATTCATGTGGTCAGGAAGGAGAGCAGGCTGCAACCACATATATTGGTTCTCCCTTTTCCTAATCCAGTGGCGCAAGTATTGCAACGACTGGGGAGAGGGAGAGTTGCAGTGGACTGCCGATAGCCCAGTGTGTTGGGTTTCGCCTTAGTAGCCTGTCCATCATGCATTGCCTTCATCCGCCGGTGAAGTCGTTGGGTTCCCATGTTGGTCACCTCTTCTGTTGGGGTCTTGTTGGAGCTCTGTAAGCATGTCTGCCTGATGCGGGACTCCACCACAGATTTTTCGCTCGGGGTTTAATCCCGTAGCCTTATACCTACCAAAGTTAATCTGCAAGGTAGCGGGGCAGTGGTTGGTAGGTGCTAGGACGTATCCACATGCCAGTGGGCCTATGCACCGTCCCTCTGGGGCCCACTGCTGCTCCGAGATTCCCTGCTGGTCTAGCCTGGGCCCACGAGGCACCCAGCTACCGTGTGTTGCCACGAGGAGGCACAGCAGGAGTCTTGATGGTGAAGAGGCTGTGTACTGGCAGGCGATGACTTGTGCAAGTTGCTTCCCTGTTCGCCACGAGGGCCGGCCAGCGGTGGTAGCTGAAAGCGAGAGGAAGCAAGCAGTGCTTGCACCTTAACACTAACATAATGCACGCGTGCACACACACACACACACCCTGGACAGGCTACAGGCATGGACTACGGAGAACAAGGTCACCATCAACCACACCAAAACCGTAGTCATGCACATCAATATCGCCACCACTCCAGTGCAAGCTCCAGCAGTCACAGTGGGTGCCCATCCTCTCCAGTTAGTGCAGTCTGCCAAACTCCTGGGCGTTACCATAGACCACAAACTGGACTTGAAGGCCCATGTAAATAACACAATCAAGGCAGCCCCGTACTGACTCTTCATGTTACGACGACTCAGGTCACTTGAGGCACCCACGCCAGAGCTGAGGACTACCCTACAACGCATTTATACTCCCAAAATTGACGAATGTGTCACCAGCCCGGTCGTCTTCTCTCAAGTCAACCCAACAACGTCAGCTAGAGAAGGTACAGAAGAGGGCCTGCAGAATCATGCTCGGCGCAGACTACTCCGGCTACAACAACGCTCTCTCCACCTTGGAAATGCCATCCCTCAGTGACCTCCACCACCAAGCACTGGCAAGGTTTGACAGTGAACTACTGCACCACCCTCATCATCGCCACCTCCTGCCACCGGCAGCCCCCCCACCCACCTCAAGCAGTCCGCCACTACAACAAAATTCAGCCCATAAGAGCCCGCACCGATAGATATAAGAATAGCGCCATCACATCTATTGTTAAAATAATAAACAACTCCTGATTTATGTACTGTACAGCCCTGTAAATGTATTCAACGCATATTATATCATTATGTCTAAATCAATTGTAAGTCTGTATATTTTCAGCCACTGGCTGCAACTCTATTAATAAACCATTTATTATTATTACTATTATTATTATTATTATTATTATTATTATTATTACACACAAACACACGCACACACACACACACACACACACACACACACACACACACACACACACACACACACGCACGCACAAACACACACACGCACAAACACACACACGCACACACACACACACACACACACATACACACACACACACGCGCGCGCGCACGCAAAAACACACACACACACACACACACACACACACACACTGTATAAGGTAAAATATTTGCTGGTTTCAAAAGGTCATAAAATATCTGCTCACAAAAACACTTAATAGAGCTTTGCCTTCTTATAACCTACACACTAATAGTTCACATTCCACATGTAAATTCTCCTAATTATACCCAATGTTTATGCATGAAATTATATGTTGTTATCCCAGCCATGGTACTTCCAGATAAGAAATACACCGTTGCTGAGAGAGTTTCATAATTATTTGCATATATATGACTACCCTTTGTGTTATATAATCGTTGGTGGTATAATTATTTCCATTATCTCGATTGGGTTAATTACATTTTGCTTGTGGAACACTTTTTTAAATACTGTTTCTTGTTATTGTTGTTGTTGTTGTTCCTCTTACTACTTGGTATGTATTGTGTTTATTTGTTCATCTACTTGTTTCTCTCTTCCTAATACTTTATTCATCACACTCCAACACTCAACATCTGTGACCATCCCTCCACACACGTCACCTTCACCTCCGCCCTGCTCATGTTCCCTGGTGAGTTATGAGGCAGTTTTGTCAAAATGGGAGACTCGTGTGTCCTTACTAGTAAAAAAAAGTGAGAAAATCATTCCCTCTTTTTCCTCTCCCGCGGGAACATGAGCGCCGCCACACCTGCTGACTCAGGTGAACCGAATGAAATGGGAAGCAGAGATGAATGGAAGGAAGAAGTTAGGTAGCGAGGTCGAAAGGAGGTGTGCTTCATGATAAGGCCTGTGTGTGTGTGTGTGTGTGTGTGTGTGTGTGTGTGTGTGTGTGTGTGTGTGTGTGTGTGTAACAACTCCTGATGGTTAAGATTTTTTTTTTTAAAGAAAACTTAATTTGTTTCTTGAATAAAGCGACAATAAGAGAGGAACAATGTAGGATGATAACGCTTTTGTAATGACTAGTCGCTTTCCTCAGTACTGCGGGGATTACCAGTACTACAGGGATTACCATTACTACAGGGATTACCGGTACTACGGGACTTACCAGTAACTAAGGGGCTTATCAGTAACTACGGGGCATACCGATACTACCAGGCTTACCAGTAACTACGGGCCTTATCAGTATTACGGGACTTGCCAGTATTACGGGGCTTACCAGTACTACGGGGCTTACCAGTACTACGGAGCTTATCAGTACTACGGGGCTTACCAGTACCACGGGACTTAGCAGCACTACGGGGATTACCAGAACTACAGGGCTTACCAGTAACTACCGGGCTTACCAGTACTACGGGGCTTACCAGTAACTACGGGGCTTACCAGTACTACGGAGCTTATTAGTACTACGGGGCTTACCAGTACCACGGGACTTAGCAGCACTACGGGGATTACCAGAACTACAGGGCTTACCAGTAACTACCGGGCTTACCAGTACTACGGGGCTTACCAGTAACTACGGGGCTTACCAGTACTACGGAGCTTATTAGTACTACGGGGCTTACCAGTACCACTACAGGGCTTACCAGTAACTACAGGGGCATACCGGTACTACAGGGGCTTACCAGTAACTACGGGGCTAACCAGCCACCAGGGACTTTGCAGCACTACGGGGATTACCAGAACTACAGGGCTTACCAGTACTACGGGGATTACCAGTAACTACAGGCCTTACCAGTACTGCGGGGATTACCAGTACTACAGGGCTTACCAGTACTACAGGGCTTACCAGTAACTACGGGGCTTACCAGTACTACGGGACTTACCTACGGGCTTACCAGTAACTACGGGGCTTACCAGTACTAGGGACTGTAGGGATTACCGGTACTACGGGCTTACCAGTAACTACAGGGGCTTATCAGTACTACGGGGCTTACCAGTACTGCGGGGATTACCAGTACTACAGGGCTTACCAGTACTACGGGGCTTACCAGCAACTACGGGGCTTACCATTAACTACGGGGCTTCGAATAAAAACTGGAGTGATGTACTGCAGAGTACGTTGATGAGAGGTTATGGGATGGGAAGGGGGAGAGGAGGAAAGGAGATGAAAGAGGATAGGAAAGAGGGGTGGAGATAGTTGGAGAGGGAGGAGAGAAGATGAAAGAGAAGGGTGGAGATATGGAGGGGAAGACGAGAGAGGGGGGATAAATGTGAAGGGGAGGAAAAGGGAGGAGGGCAGAGGAAACAGATGGGCGGGGAGGAGAGGAGAGAGGGGCTGTGGAATGGGGTAGGAGGGAAGGAGAGAAAAATAGTGGAAAAGAGAGGAAGGGTACAAAGAACAAAACTCATTAACCTTCCATTAGTCAGCCGCTCACGACACCTCACCGCAGGAAACCAGGTGCAAGGAGACGTGATGAAAGAAAAAAAAACTTTGTTGTTCTTGAAGTTTAGGACAAGATATAAGTTCAGTGGTCTGGGTATGTAAGTGGGAAGGAAGTATGTTAAATCAGGAGGGGGGGGGGGAGTGTTACTCTACTGGTGGTCCAGTTTTTTCGTATTGCTTCATCTTATTTAAGTTGTTTTCAGGGTTTCGAGTCTTAAATTGCTGTAAACTAGAGACCATATTCTGACTGGCTGAACGTTGACCGGGAGGGTACTAGAAGAGATATCAACTGAGTGTAGACTTTAGGGCTTAGGCCATATTTTTAGTGGTGGAGTGTTGATAGGGTTAGCAAACAATAAATATTGACAAAGTGTAGACATGAAATCCATAATTTGAATGACAAGTGTTGTTACATGGTTGACAAGAGAGATATAGTCTCGGCTGATTATAGACTGGCAGCCTTCCTGAGCGTGGCAGAGTGATGGCAGAATTACCATGGCAGTAAGCTAAGACAAAGGCATCGTGAAGTCCTACTCAGAGTGACAGAGTACAGGCGGGGTGATAACAACCATGGTGTGTGAGAGAGGCGCTGCCGAGACAAAGTGAAGTCCTTAGTCTCCCTCGTACCAAAGTTTACACAGTAAGGAACAATTAAACAAGTTAGCCAGGCTTCTCCACTAAACGAACTGAGATATTTTTTCCGCCAAACGCTGTGTGTTTTCCTGATACAAGGATGGTGTAGTTGAATTAGGGAGTCACCAAGACAATGACTTATGCCTTATCAGTAATAAATTAAAGGGCTCTAAAGGCACACAGAATTAAACACTCTGTCCCGGTATTTACTAGCTCTTGTTACTTTAAATCTAATATTAATATATAAGAATATGACAAGCTTACTTAAAATATAACTTAAATTAGAATAAAACCTTACATGATGAGCAATAGAGCAATAAATATAAGCGAACACCTGGCTGTATCCTTCCCTAACCCAACTACATCACCTCGTCTCCACATTAGAACTGAGGGTTCCACATCACACAGAAGGCCACTGAGCCCAGCACAGGCAGTTATTTTCCCCACCATTAAAATGTACCTCTACATTACAATTGATAATCTAAATGTAATCAAAATATACAATAGTTCTTTCAAAAACACAATGCCGATAATTCAACAAAATAATTAAACAAACAATATACTGTGCAATGAATTAACCCACCAAAGAAAATGAACAGCGGCCACACAAGAACAATCTATACCATTTCCTATAACACTGACCCTCACCAGGAAAGTAAACACGAGCATCACCAGGACAATGATCACCAAGGTAAACACCGAGAACATCACCAGGACAAACACCGAGAACATCACCAGGAGAAACACCAAGAACAACCCCAGGACAAACACCGAGAACATCACCAGGACAAACACCAAGAACATCACCAGGAGAAACACCAAGAACAACACCAGGACAAACACCGAGAACATCACCAGGACAAACACCAAGAATATCACCAGGAGAAACACCAAGAACAACACCAGGACAAACACCGAGAACATCACCAGACAAACACCAAGAACATCACCAGACAAACACCAAGAACATCACCAGGACAATGATCACCAAGGTAAACACCGAGAACATCACCAAGACAAACACCAAGAACATCACCAGGAGAAACACCGAGAACATCACCAGGACAAACACCAAGAACATCACCAGGAGAAACACCGAGAACATCACCAGGACAAACACCAAGAACATCACCAGGACAAACACCAAGAACATCACATGGAGAAACACCAAGAACATTACCAGGACAAACACCAAGAACATTACCAGGACAAAGACCAAGAACATCACCAGGAGAAACACCAAGAACATCACCAGGACAAACACCAAGAACATCACCAGGACAAACACCAAGAACATCACCAGGACAAACACCAAGAACATCACCAGGGCAAAGACCATGAGCGCTCACCAGGACAACGGCAAGGAAAATGACCTTACCAGTAAATGGAATTCTTGTGTGTGTTGAAGATGGATGGCTGGAGGAGCCGGGTTACTCTCGCCAATGTGTTCACTGTTGGCTCAAGAAGTGCAGGTTTGTCTTCCTTCTGTTTTGTAAAGCTGCAGTGTTGGAATGGTAGTTGTGTAGCTGCAGTGTTGGAATGGTAGTTGTGTAGCTGCAGTGTTGTAGTGGTAGTTGTGTAGCTGCAGTGTTGTAATGGTATTTGTGTAGCTGCAGTGTTGTAATGGAATTTGTGTAGCTGCAGTGTTGTAATGGTAGTTGTGTAACTGCAGTAATGTAATGGTATTTGTGTAGCTGCAGTGTTGTAATGGTAATTGTGTAGCTGCAGTGTTGTAATGGTAATTGTGTAGCTGCAGTAATGTAATGGTATTTGTGTAGCTGCAGTGTTGTAATGGTAATTGTGTAGCTGCAGTGTTGTAATTGTAATTGTGTAGCTGCAATGTTGTAGATAGTGGTACTGTTGTAATTCATGTGTTTAGAAGAAGTTTTTTAACGATAGTGTTGTGAACTTACTTTATTAAGAGAGTGTTTTAAATGTAGTATTACATTGATGTAATGGTAGTCTGCGGTAGTGGTGTAATGGTAGTCTGCGGTAGTGGTGTAATGGTAGTCTGCGGTAGTGGTGTAATGGTAGTCTGTGGTAGTGGTGTAATGGTAGTCTGCCGTAGTGGTGTAATGGTAGTCTGCAGTAGTGGTGTAATGTCTGGGATGGTGTAATGGTAGTCTGCAGTAGTGTTAATGGTAGTCTGCGTAGTGGTGTAATGGTATCGGGTGTGTAATGTCTGCAGTAGTGGTGTAATGGTAGTCTGCGGTAGGTAATGGTATGGTGTAATGTATCTGCGGTATGGTGTAATGGTAGTCTGTGGTAGTGGTGTAATGGTAGTCTGCGGTAGTGGTGTGGTAGTCTCTGTAGTGGTGTAATGGTAGTCTGCGTAGTGGTGTAATGGTAGTCTGCGGTAGTGATGTAATGGTAGTCTTTGGTAGTGGTGTAGCAATGGTAGTCTTTGGTAGTGGTGTAATGGTAGTCTGCGGTAGTGGTGTAATGGTAGTCTGTGGTAGTGGTGTAATGGTAGTCTGCGGTAGTGTAATGGTAGTCTGCGGTAGTGGTGTAATGGTAGTCTGGTGAAGAAGTAATGGTAGTCTGCGGTAGTGATGTAATGGTAGTCGGTAGTAGTGTAATGGTAGACTGCTGTAGTGGTGTAATGGTAGTCTGCGGTAGTGGTGTAATGGTAGAGCTCGGTAGTGGTGTAATGGTAGTGGTGTAATGGTATCCTTTGGTAGTGGTGTAATCGTAACTGCAGTAGTGGTGCAATGGTAGCTTGGTAGGTGTAATGGTAGCCTTTGGTAGTGGTATAACGGTAGTCTGTGGTAGTGGTGTAATGGTAGTCTGCGGTAGTGGTGTAATGGTAGTCTGCGGTAGTGGTGTAATGGTAGTCTGCGGTAGTGGTGTAATGGTAGTCTGCGGTAGTGGTGTAAATGGTAGTCTGCGGTAGTGGTGCAATGGCAGTCTGCGGTAGTGGTGTAATGGTAGTCTGCGGTAGTGGTGCAATGGTAGTCTGCGTAGTGCAATGGCAGTCTGCGGTAGTGGTGGTAATGGTAGTCTGGTAGTGGTGTAATGGTAGCCTGGCGTAGTGGTGTAATGGTAGCTTGGTAGTGTGAATGGTAGTCTGCGGTAGTGGTGTAATGGTAGTCTGCGGTAGTGGTGTAATGGTAGTTTGGTAGTGGTGCAATGGTAGACTTTGGTGGTGTAATAGCAGCCTTTGGTAGTGGTAATGGCAGTCTGCGGTAGTGGTAATGGTAGCCTTTGGTAGTGGTGTAATGGTAGCTCGGTAGTGGTAATGGTAGTCTGTAGTGGTGAATGGTAGTCTGTGGTAGTGGTGTAATGGCAGTCTGCGGTAGTGGTGTAATGGAAGTCTGCGGTAGTGGTGTAATGGTAACCTGCGTGTGGTGTAATGGCAGTGTCTGTGATAGTGGTGTAATTTAGTCTGTGGTAGTGGTGTAATGGTAGTCTGTGTAGTGGTGTACGGTAGCCTTTGTAGTGGTGTAATTGTAGTCTGTGGTAGTGGTGTAATGGTAGTCTGTGGTAGTGGTAATGGTAGTCTGTGATAGTGGGTAATGGTCTGTGGTAGTGGTGTAATGGTAGTCTGTGGTAGTGGTGTAATGGTACTGTGGTAGTGGTGTAATGGCACTTTTTGTGGTAATGGTAGTCTGTGATAGTAATGGTAGTCTGTGGTAGTGGTGTAATGGTAGTCTGTGGTAGTGGTGTAATGGTAGTCTGTGGTAGTGGTGTAATGTGTCTGCGGTAGTGGTGTAATGGAAGTCTGGTAGTGGTGTAATGGTAACCTGCGGTAGTGTGTAATGGTAGTCTGGATAGTGGTGTAATTTTAGTCTGTGGTAGTGGTGTAATGGGTCTGTGGTAGTGGTGTAATGGTAGCTTTGGTAGTGGTGAATGGTAGTCTGTGGTAGTGGTGTAATGGTAGTCTGCGGTAGTGCGTAATGGTAGTCTGTGATAGTGGTGTAATGGTAGTCTGTGGTAGTGGTGTAATGGTGTCTGTGGTAGTGGTGTAATGGTAGTCCGTGGTAGTGGTTTAATGGTACCCTTGTAGTGGTGTGGTAGTTCGTGATAGTGGTAATGGTAGTCTGTAGTGGTGTAATGGTAGTTCGTGGTAGTGGTGTAATGGCAGTTTTGCAGTGTGTAATGGTAGTTCGTGTAGTGTGGTGTAATGGTAGTCTGTGGTAGTGGTGTAATGGTAGTCTGCGGTAGTGGTGTAAGGAAATTGCGGTAGTGGTGTAATGGTCAACCTGCGGTAGGGGTAATGGTAGTCTGCGGTGGTGTAATGGTAACTTTGGTGTGGTGTAATGGTAGTCTGGGGTAGTGGTGCAATGGTAGTCTGCGGTAGTGGTGTAATGATAACCTTTGGTACTGGTGTAATGGTAGTCTGTGGTAGTGGTGTAACGGTAGTTTCGGTAGTGGTGTAATGGTAGTCTGTGGTTGTGGTGTAATGGTAGCCTTGGTAGTGGTGTAATGCAATTGTGGTAGTGGTGTAATGGTAGTCTGTGGTAGTGGTGTAATGGTAGTCTGTGGTAGTGGCGTGCGGTAGTGGTGCAGGCAGTTCGTGATAGTGGTGTAATGGTAGTCTGGGGCAGTGGTGTAATGGAAGCCGCAGTGGTAATGGTAACCCGCGGTAGTGGTATGGTAGTCTGCGTAGTGGTGTAATGGTAGTTCGCGGTAGGTGTAATGGAAGTCTGCGTAGTGTAAATGGTAACCTGCGGTAGTGGTGTAATGGCAGTCTGTGGTAGTGGTGCAATGTAGTCGGTGGTAGTGGTGTAATGGTAGTCTGTGGTAGTGGTGTAATGGTAGTCTGTGTAGTGGTGTAATGGTAGTCTGTGGTAGTCGTTCAATGGTAACCTGCGGTAGTGGTGTAATGTAGTCTGTGATAGTGGTGTAATGGTAGTCTGTAGTGGTGTAATGGTAGTCTGTGGTAATGGTGTAATGGTAGTCTGTGGTAGTGGTGTAATGGTAGCCTTTGGTAGTGGTGTAATGGTAGTCTGTGATAGTGGTGTAATGGTAGTCTGTGGTAGTGGTTTAGTGGTAGTTTGTGGTAGTGGTGTAATGGTAGCTCGGTAGTGGTGTAATGGAAGTCTGCGGTAGTGGTGTAATGGTAACCTGCGGTAGTGGTGTTATGGTAGTCTGCGGTGGGGTGTAATGGCAACTCGGTAGTGGTGTAATGGTAGTCTGGGGTAGTGGTGTAATGGCAGTCTGCGTAGTGGTGTAATGGTAACCCTTGGTAGTGGTGTAATGGCAGTCTGTGGTAGTGGTGTAATGGCAGTTCGTGGTACTGGTGTAATGGTAGCCTTTGGTAGTGGCGTAATGGTAGTCTGTGGTAGTGGTAATGGCAGTTCGTGGTAGTAGTGTAATGGCAGTCTGTGGTAGTGGTGTAATGGTAGTCCGCGGTAGTGATGTAATGGAAGTTCGCGGTAGTGGTGTAATGGTAACCTGCGTAGTGGTGTAATGGTAGTCTGCGGTGGTAATGCAACGGCAGGTGTAATGGCAGTTCGGGTAGGTGTAATGGTAGTTCGGTAGTGGTGCACGGCAAACCGGTAGTGGTGTAATGGTAGTTCGTGGTAGTGTAATGGTAGTCTGCGGTAGCGGTGAATGGTGTTCTGGTAGTGGTGTAACGGCAGCCTTTGGCAGTGGTGTAATGGCAGTCTGTAGCAGTGGTAATGGCAGTCTGTGGTAGTGGTGTAACGGTAGTCTGTTGTAGTGGTGTAATGGTAGCCTCGGTAGTGGTGTAATGGTAGTCTCTGGTAGTGGTGCAATGATAGTCTGTGTAGTGGTGTAATGGTAGTCTGTGGTAGTGGTAATGGCAGCTCTTGGTAGTGGTGCAATGCAGGCATTGTGGTAGTGGTGTAATGGTAGTCTGCGGTAGTGGTGTAATGGAAGTCTGTGGTAGTGGTGTAATGGTAAATCTGTGTAGTGGTGTAATGTTAACCTGCGGTAGGGGTGTAGTAGTCTGTGGTAGTGGTGTAATGGTAGTCTGTGGTAGGTGGTGTAATGGTAGTCTGTGGTAGTGGCTCAATGGTAGCCTTTGTAGTGGTGTAATGTTAGTTCGTGATAGTGGTGTAATGGTAGTCTGTAGGTGGTGTAATGGTAACCACGGTAGTGGTGTAATGGTAGTTCGTGATAGTGGTTTAATGGTAGTCTGGAAGTGGTGTAATGTTGTCTGTGGTAGTGGTGTAATGTTAGTCTGCGGTAGTGGTGTAATGGCAGCCTTAGTGGTGTAATGGTAGTCTGTGGTAGTGGTGTAATGGTAGTCTGTGGTAGTGGTGTAATGGCAGTCTGTGGTAGTGGTGTAATGGCAGTCTGTGGTAGTGGTGTAATGGCAACCTGCGTAGTGGTGTAATGTTAACCTGCGGTAGTGGTGTAATGGTAACCTGCGGTAGTGGTGTAATGGTAGCTCTCGCTAGTGGTGCAATGGTAGTCTGTGGTAGTGGTGTAATGGTAGTCTGTGGTAGTGGTAATGCAGTCTGTGGTAGTGGTGTAAATGGTAACCTGCGGTAGTGGTGTAATGGTAGACTGTGGTAGTGTAATGGTAGTTCGTGATGTGGTGTAATGGAAGTCTGCGGCAGCTGGCGTAATGGTAAACTGCGGTAGTGGTGCAATGGTAGTCCGCGGTAGTAGTGTAATGGTAACCTTGTAGTGGTGTAATGGTAGTCTGAGTGGTGTAATGGTAGTCTGCGGTAGTGGTGTAACGTTAACTTTTGTAGTGGTGTAATGATAGTCTGTGGTAGTGGTGTAATGGTAGTCTGTGTAGTGGTGTAATGGTAGCCTTGGTAGTGGTGTAATGGTAGTCTGTGGTAGTGGTGTGCAATGGTAGTCTGTGCAGGTAATGGTAGTCTGGGTAGTGGTGTAATGGTAGTCTGTGGTAGTGGTGGTAATGGTAGCTTGGTAGTGGTGTAGGTAGTCTGCGGTAGTGGTGTAATGGAAGTCGCGGTAGTGGTGTAATGGTAACCTGCGGTAGTGGTGTAATGGTAGTCTGCGGTAGTGGTGTAATGGTAACCTTTGGTAGTGGTGTAATGGTTGTCTGGGGTAGTGGTGTAATGGTAGTCTGCGGTAGTGGTGTAATGGTAAACTTTGGTAGTGGTGTAATGGTAGTCTGTGGTAGTGGTGTAATGGTTCTGTGGTAGTGGTGTAATGGTAGTCTGTGGTAGTGGTGTAATGGTAGCCTTTGGTAGTGGTGTAATGGCAGTCTGTGGTAGTGGTGTAATGGTAGTCTGTAGTGATGTAATGGTAGTCTGTGGTAGTGGTGTAATGCAGCCTTTGGTAGTGGTGTAACGATAGTCTGTGGTAGTGGTGCAATGGTAGTCTGTGGTAGTGGTGTAATGGTAGTCTGTGGTAGTGGTGTAATGGTAGCCTGTGGTAGTGGTGTAATGGTAGTCTGTGGTAGTGGTGTAATGGTAGTCTGTGGTAGTGGTGTAATGGTAGTCTGCGGTAGTGGTGTAATGGAAGTCTGCGGTAGTGGTGTAATGGTAACCTGCGGTAGTGGTGTAATGGTAACCTGCGGTAGTGGTGTAATGGTAGTCTGTGGTAGTGGTGTAATGGCATTGTAGTGGTGTAATGGTAGCCTGTGGTAGTGGTGTAATGGTAGTCTGTGGTAGTGGTGTAATGGTAGTCTGCGGTAGTGGTGTAATGGTAGTCTGTGGTAGTGGTGTAATGGTAGCCTGTGGTAGTGGTGTAATAATGGTAGTCTTGTAGCTGAAATACCTTGGGAACTTTCCTCATGTCAATTCAAGCCAATCAAACACTATGCAATGCTTTAACTATGTAAAAACAGGAATAATTCACCTAATCATATGAAAAGCCAAAAATCATCAAATACTGCAATACCAAAACAAAGGAAATAGTGAGAATAGTGATGTTTTTTACATTGGTTTCTAATACTGTAATGTTGTACTGTGGGAAAGGCCCGACAGTCTCATATAGTATAAGTGCAGGGCAGTAATTGTCACATTCGTAATCAGGCAATTATGTTTACCTATTTTATTGTTATATGATCACATACCACAAACAACACATAAGGGAAAATAACCTGTAAATGACTAATATTGTCTGAATCAACAAACTCTAGGCTGTTGTTGGTATGTTTGCACTGTTTACGTTCATGTTAAAGCAATGTAAGCTGTAAGGTCGATTTTATTGATTAACTGGCTATCTGTTTTCTTATGTCACTCACCAGTGTGTGTGTGTGTGGGGGTGTGTGATGTAGATAAACGGATTTCATATCTAAAACCATCTCAGTCGATTACAGGCATTTGTTAACGCACACTGATAGAAGACCCGAAGTCGTTACCACAACACTGGTAAAAGGTAAACTGTGATGGTAACTTGAGTGCCGGATTTCTTCGACAGTACCACACATATTTCACATTAGTAACAGAGCATCACGAGTCCAGATGGTGTCACCACGATGATGATAACGTTAGGCACGGAGTAACAACAGGAGGTCTGGTTCAGTCCAGTCTCTAGAAGAAACGAAATTTCACATGAACTCCTCCTCTTCACCGTGAAATTCAATACTGAACTTCCTCTGGCATGACACATTTATGGTTCAACTTTCAAACTTCGTGTTTTACTGTCGTTAACTAATGTAGCGTAGAGAAATACAATATTGTACACTGCCTTTTATAGTTCCAAAATATTTGCTACATTATTTTGTGATATCTGTCTACCCCGAAAATGGCAGAGAGAAATTATTCCTTGTTGGCTTCAAGTATCAGTGTTCAGTCTCCTTTGACTTCTACATACATCAAACAATAATTGATGTGCATGTTAAAGCTCGAGTAAGAAATTTGTTTCAAGCCAAGTAAAATTTTATCCTGAAAGTCAGTAATCGTTCGTATACATTTAATGAAGAGTCTAGGTTGAGAGGTCAATGACCTTCTAAATTGGAAATGGTCTGCGGACATGTTATTACCTGAGACTATCTGAGACTGATGGGCGTTTACCTAGTCTAAAATAGAACATTTATTAAACCCAAAAATTTCATAACAATACAAACATGGCGGTATATTCTGCATATCTGTCTTGTATCGCTCTTTTCATCTAAATTTCAACAATAATCCTTAGTGTAACACCCATTCTACTTTTCATATAGATGGGGAATACCTAAATAATAGGAAATAGAGCAGTCCCCGCTTGTATATCTTACCGACAACACAAACTGTTTTTAACGCAAGACAAACATTTGTGACTTGATTCTGTTCATTAAAGCCCCGCTGTATACTTTGTACTATTAGGATAATCTTCACACCCAGACTTGATGTTAGGATTACCTTCATAAAACAGAGAATGAACAAGATAATCCAGTGAAATTTATATGAGCTTTTATGGTCAAGGCTATCACAAAGGATTTCTTGTTCCTTCCACACAATGTTATCACGTCAATATAATTTAGATACTATGTAATTTTTTAAAAGGGATGCCAGTATATATTCATTTTTATGCGATCATGTAAACGTGTTGACAGACAGCCTAAGCTGCCCTATAATGAGTCACTCAGTTATTTAAGTCATAAGACTCATTTTTAGTATCAAATAATAAGTCTCAACAGCTGTTATTTAGGCTCCGACATGCGTTCTGACTAACACAAGGAAAGACAATTGTGCGTGAAAGACAATGAGCTAAGCTGCTGTTATGCCCTTGACTGTGTGACACTAGAGACAGGCCACAACATCCTACACTTGTGTCCTTGGTGCAGGTTCTTCTGTAGGTTGCATTACCTCTCTTTGTATTACCCAGCCGTGTCCTACCAGTGATCGATATGATTGTTTGGAGTCTAGTGCTCTTTTCCACAGGAAAGTTAGGCAGTTTGCACAACCAATGGGGTAATAAAGGCAATGTGAGGAGGGAGGGGGCACTCATTCTTAGCCCGTTTGTCACTGATATTACCTGATGAACACTTTCCATTAAACTTGGTATAACTGTGTTCACAATTACTTGCACAAGGAAGCAGAGGAGTAATTCAGTTAATCTCACAGAAACTCACGAAACAGATCCTCTCCTCCTCTAAAGTATATATACAGAACACAATAAATGACTGGATATTGGTAGGAATAATCACATCTAATTTGCATTTGAAATAGTAAATTTTCAATCATTTACAGAGTATGGCTCAACGGTTGGTAAAGAGCAACGAATCAAATAATATTTTTTTGAATAATTGTTTCATAAAATCCACAAATGAACTCGATGGCATTTAACTTTAAATAATGCAGTAAATAATACAGACTTTAGCAGAATTATGAAGCAAACACCAGGACAAGATCTCCATTGTATATAGAGCGTAGGAAACATTATAACGGAAATGATACTGTAAAATCCGCCGTGTTTGTAAGAGAGAAAAATATGCTTAAACTTCCCCCAACACCTAAACACAGACATATACCTGTATATACTTATACCAAACTCATGAAAACAATTGCAATATTCATGAGTAAGTCTGCTATTATACTAATGATATTCACACTTTTGTTGCCAATAATAAGAAACAATGCTACAAATTTATATAACTAATGTAAAAGTCGCCAAAAATATAATATAATCCTATATTAACTCGCTATAGGTTTTAATTTCTCTACTGTAAATTACTATCATGAGAAATGCGGATGATGAAGTATAGTTTTCAGTGTTAGTGTCTCGGTAAATACTGGGAACACTACGTTGTCTCAAACTATTCTGACTCGGTGACTA